>NC_135776.1:257889-557889 GCF_028453695.1 Augochlora pura | reverse complement strand
CATCTTGCTTGGTTGCATCCAGCATCATAAGTACTAGGTCTGCTGTTCTAGCAACAGCAATCACCTGTCTGCCTCTTCCTTTACCCTAAAATATTCATTCAGAAGTATGAATGTTTAGTTAATTGCTTATATTGCAATACTTTTGAAGGTAATATAGAAATGTCTATACAAAGCTTAACAATAAAATTACCTGAGCTGCACCCTCAATTATACCAGGAAGATCAAGGAGTTGAATATTAGCTCCTTTATATTCTATAACACCAGGAATGCAAGTCAATGTAGTAAATTCGTAAGATGCTGCTTCTGATTCTGTATGGGTCAGTGTGCTTAACAAAGTAGATTTCCCTACTGATGGAAAACCTATTAAGGCTACTCTAGCATCTCCTGACTTTAGTACATCAAATCCTTCCCCTTTTTCAGACTTCTTTCCTGGCTCCAAAAGCTGTGACCTATACTTTGCAAGTTTTGCTTTCAATAACCCTAGGTGATACTCGGTAGCTGAAAATCAATACATGTATTAGTTGGCATTAAATTTGTATTAAATTGTATTAAAATTGCTATCATCTTGTTTACTGTACAAGGTTATTTTTATAATCCCATATACTTATGAAGTATTGTTTTATTGAAATTTATTATAAACCCATTGATTCATAAATAGTGAAACATTGTATTTATTATAATAATAAACATTGTAATATGGTTACCGGTATAATTAATACATTAAAATACAAGCAAGAAAGAAGAAATTTAACCACGAATAAATTTAACAAAAAATTCATTTACATTCTACAAATCGAAGGAAATTCTATACAATTATTTTTAAATTATTTACTACGAGAACCCTCACGAATTTTGGAGTTATTTTTATAACTTTTATATATATTATGAAGAAATAGACGAATGCAAGTGTTTCAAAATATGGTTAAGAAAAATGTACGTTTACAAATATGTACAAACCTTTATTTTTCTGAGTCCTAGCAATTTCTTTCTCGATTTCTGATATTTTCTCTAATATACCCATCCTGTATGTATTACACTATCAATAAATTTACATTTACGTGAAAAAGATGCACACTATCCAGACAGTGTGCGTAACACTATGTATGTAATTTAATGCATATGGGCAGGTTGTTTCTATGTGCGTATATGTATGTAATATATTTTATAATTTCTATGCGCATGTAATATGATATCTACCATAAACAACATAATTTAAGAAATTCTGGATAAAAGAAAACAGCAGCTGAGAAAATTGTGTCCATAAAATGTGTGTAAAGTATTATACATAATTTCATGAAATGAAAATCATACTAAAAAATTATTTTTATCACGTCACATATATAACTTCATGTTTATTCATATTTAATATTCGATATTTAGAATACGATATTTATTTTGCGTAGATATTATGAAGTTTGAACAGAAAATTATAAATAATCCCGCAAGATGCCATTAGAGATGCCTATGTACAAACAGAATATAAAAGGTGAATCATAACTAGCAATAGTCTACGACTAAACCGTCTCGTGGAACGCGAACGTGTTGTACTCCTTGGTTAGCTTTTGTGTATCTGTTTCATTTACTGTACAAGTTCCAAAAGTTTATCAATACAAAAGCATTTCTATTAAATCATCATGTACGACGATTACAACGAGGTATTTAATAATTACTTGATCAAACTCTACATAAGCATTCTAATTATGGACATTCGAATTAACATTTACACAATTTTCAGTATGATGCATATGATGATTACGGTTCGACAGACGTTCATAGCGATCAGTATGACAGATTAAGTTACCGTCAAGTACCAGAAGTTGTACGAAATTTTCTGGTATTTTTGCGGAATTGTATAAACGAAGGAATGATATTCGAGATACAGAATCTTTATGAAACAACGTTTCCAAAAATTTCGGAACAATTGTTCGATAAATCATCTTGGCCAGATGCTCAAGCGATCACGCATATAGTTGATAATGATCCAGTATTCCTTACCCTTTACAAAGAACTTTATTATCGTCATATTTATGCTCGAATGCAAGGACCAACAATAGAACAACGACTTGGTTCATTTTATAATTACTGCGATCTTTTTAATTATATATTGCATCCTGAGACGCCTGTTCAATTGGAACTACCCGATCAATGGTTATGGGAACTGATTGATGAATTTGTATATCAGTTCCAATCTTTTACACAATACCGTGCTAATCTGTCAAATAAAACACCAGAAGAAATTGAACATTTGAATGCGCATGGCAAAATATGGGATGTACTTTGTGTTTTAAACGTCCTGCATTATTTAGTTGATAAATCAAAGATCAAGAGCCAGTTAGAGGTATATGCTAGTGGTGGAGATCCTGATTCAGTGGCTGGAGTATTTGGAAGACATTCTTTATATAAAATGCTTGGATACTTTTCTCTTGTAGGTCTTCTGCGTTTGCATTCTCTTTTAGGAGATTATTATCAAGCCATTAAAGTTCTGGAAAATGTAGAGCTTTATAAGAAAAGTGCATACTCTCACGTACCTGGTTGTCAAATATCAACAGCATATTATGTTGGCTTTGCTTACATGATGATGCGCAGATATGCAGATGCAATCAGAACATTTTCTGGAATTCTGTTGTACATTCAAAGAACAAAACAGTTGTTCGCAACAAGAAGTTATCAAAATGATCAGATTAATAAGCAAACTGAACAGATGTATCATTTGTTAGCAATCTGCCTTGTTCTTCATCCACAGTGCATCGATGAAGGATTGCAGCAGGCACTACGTGATAAAAATTATCATGAAAAAATGTACAAGATGCAGTATGGAGATTTGGTAGAATTTGAATCCTGCTTTTTATTCGCATGTCCAAAATTCTTGTCTCTTACTCCACCAAATCCTGACAATCCAAATGAGGACTATGTCAGAGAAGCTATTAAGCATCAAACTCAAGTCTTTATGGACGAAGTTGTTCAACAAAAAATGCTACCGACGATTCGTTCATATTTAAAATTATACACTACTTTGCCATTAAGTAAATTGGCAACATTTATGTATAATAACACTAGATCTGATGAAAGTTGGGATTTAGACAAAGAGGTGAACACATTAACCATTCACTTGTTATGTTTCAAACACAAGATGAAGAACATTGTTTGGACAAAAGGTGCGTCAGGATTACAGGGGAAATTTCAATCTGGCTCAGAGGTAATATATTCATATTTTATTTATTGTCAATATCTAATATTGCAGAAGAATAAAAAACGCTCTAATATCATAATGTATATTATTACAGTTGGACTTTTACATTGATCACGATATGATTCATATCGCAGATACAAAGGTAGCTCATCGTTATGGTGACTTCTTTATTCGAAAAATTCTCAAGTTTGAGGAATTAAACCGCAAATTACATCATATAAAAATCTAATCATTGTACGATAACCATATTTACTTGAAAAGAATAAAATACAAATTTATAACAAATATGTGTTTATTACATTTGATCGAAAAATTTTAGATGATTTCTTTAAGACCACTATAGTACAATATTTTAATATAAGCATCAAAATTCGTAACAATTTTCGTAAAAACTATTCAGTACGAGGTACTGCAAATAGAATATTACTTTTTAAATATATGTTTTTTGTCAAATATGTAGAAAATATTTTATGCATTCATAATTCACTTATATTTTAGATTTCTAAATTTTTACAGGATATATAGTGGTAAAAAAATTAACTGCTATACTTAAGTAGTACTTTCATTTGCATCATTATTTACTGTGTCACGCATTATTTTACACGCAGCAGATAAAATATTAGGCTTAAGTGATATCGGTGGTCCCTTCAAATTATGAAGATAGTGGAAAAATCGATTTCCTCTCTTATTATTCATATTAGCTCTTGATTCTTCTGCTCTGCATATCGTTCTTAAACATGGCAGGTAATCTGTAGATACAACTTGATGATCAAGTAAAGAAGATGTTGTTTGCGATAATGCTAAGTTTACACCTTTATTTATCTGTCTCTTTAGTGCGATATTATTTTGATACGAAGTTCTACTGGAACCATTTAATTGACTGCTGTATATAACTTTTTTACTAAGCCATTCCGCTATATCGAAACCTATACTATTTGACGCTGAATATGAATCAGTATTTTCTATTAGAGACAGACTAGGTTGCATTTTTATCTGTGACAAATTTAAAGCAGAGTCTTCTAAATGAATTAAAGATGACATCAAAGCGATGTCATCTAATTTATTTGCCAAATTATCCAATGTATATTTATTGGAATCTTTTGTTTCGCTATCTACAATCTTTTTTGTTTTTTGTTTCTTATTTTCTTTCATCGCCGGTTTGTACAAATTATATCGCATACTTTCCCAGAACGAATTCTTAAAAATGACAGATTGTACTACAACGTGTGTCGGATTAGATAGCATCAAATATTGTAATTTAAGTATAGCTTTACGCAGATCTCCTGTTTGTGCCAATTCCTGCAAACAGAATAGTATTTATTGCAATATAATATTATTTACGATTAATTCATATATTAACGATACTTACAGTTACATAATCATTGGGAACACTGTAACCTGTTTCTGATAATGCAATTAATTGTAATAAAGCAATAATCCTGTTACCAGTTGCTTGTTGAAAATAAATTCTATTTTGCTGAGGTGCTATTTTAGTCAAATGAGGACAAATATCTCTACACGTCATGACAATCGGACGTTTTGTATTCGATGCTAACTGATAAGTAGCGGAAATGAAACCTTCATCCTCTTCGAATATGAGATCAATATCTTCTATAAGAATGAGAGACTTCTGCAATATTTTCTTTGGTACAGTCTCATCTGAATTTTGATTAAAAAATGCGGGCGAATTTGATTTCTTTTTAATTCGATGTGATTTAGTAGCTTCTTCCAGTTCTTTCAAAAGTATTTTCCCAGTTCTCCTAGACGATGCATTTACTTCTAATATGCTAAACAAAAAAACACATATTTAATGGATACACATTTACTAAGCTTAAATATCATTAATACAGTATACTAACGTGTAACCAAATTCTTCTGCTACCGCATAAACGCTGGCGGTTTTACCGCTTCCATGTGGTCCCAATAGTATGGCTATTTGATTATTCTCGCGAATTCCTGAAGCAGTGCTATCGGAAGAATAAAATTCGTCTCCGCTACTATTAGACTCGTTTCTAAATGTCGTTTTCCATCCAGTTAACCATTCTTTCAATTTTCTACCAGCTTCTTCGTTACCAACAATTTCTTTTATACTTCTTGGTCTATACTTGTGTGTCCAATTATAATTCTCAATTTGATTTTCTGTACTCTTCTCTTCTATTATTATTTCTTCCCTAACAAGTTTATTTTTTTTTGTTCTCGTTCCAGGTGATACTGCTTTAATAGGCTGTCCATTGACAATAAAAGAAATAACATTCCACATTTCTCTCGTGTCTGTGCAGAACTTCTCCATTTCTGTTAATACATCTGAAATTTTTGCTGTTTTATTTTTAACTTTTTCTTCAAATTTTGCTTCAGAAAAGTCCATCGTACATGCATAGTCGCTTGAATTTATAGTTGGAACGAATTCAATACAACGTTTTTCCGGAATATGAAAATTTTTCGTTTCATTACAACTTATGTTATTCAATTGTGTGATATGACTCACAATTGGAAACGGTAGTGCACCGTTCACAGACACTTTTTGAGCTACTTTTTTACTTTTATCAGTTACATTTGGTTGTAAAAATAACCGACGAGCCGCTATAATCTCTGGATCAGGTTTTCGTCGTTTTGTGAACAAAGGAGCCAATTTATCGTCTGTTTTTCTCTTTAATTTACTCTCACTAATAATAAGATAATCGTTTAAATTTGAATTAAGGCAACTGTTCAAATTTTTATTGTCTATTGAAGTAGGCTTGGAATTACCGAATGTCGATTTACGTTTATCTTTCTGTGCTAAATCGTCTTTAGCATCTTTTAATGGTAAACGTTTTAATACATTTTCTTCGTTCACTTGTTTTAACGTTCTTTTCGTATTTTTATCTACTACAGAAATGTCTTTAATTGCATCAAATTTCTTAAAATTTTTTCTTATTTTCGGTTTTTTTTGTGCTGAAAATATTTCTTCATCGCTACTTTCATCTGTTTTAAAAGTAAAAAAAGAAATATTAAATAATGACGCTACATACATTTAAATATTATGTGTAACAATCATAAAAATCAGCGATCAAAGTGTGAAAATTCATTGCCATCAACCACAAAGTGGGAGACTCTCGCATTTGGTTTCTTCATGTCAAATAAACAAGTTATATAATGTGTTATAATTATTTGGAAGCATCAAGTTACCTGCTAGAAGATTTTCATTTTCATGATTTTGAAGTTTAATTCGCAAAGACCACCTGTGTTTGCTTTGTCCACATGAATCAGGTTTTTTTGTTGTACATGTTATATTAATGTTCTCAGAATCTACAATACTAATATCATCTATTTTAGAAAATTTCATATCCAATTTATTCTGTTTATTTAATTGTGGAGCAAACTTTGAGTTTGAATTATATATTTTATGTTGAGTGGAATTTTCTGCCATATGTACATCAGCCTTAACCACAATAGTAGACATATTAGCTACATTTGAATGCGTTAAATTCGCTGGAACTTTGCTGTTGCATATAAAAAAAAACAAATAGGATTTTTATTATAATGGTCCCATTTCTTTTTCAAAGAAGCTAGTAATACATTACCTAAAATAATTTAACAAATTACTACAAGATTGACTTTGACTAACTACTGTTGCTTCCTCGTTACTTTCTCTTGTTGCATCTTTTTTAAAAAATTTAATACGATTTTGAATAGTACACTCTATCTTTTCACCTTCTTCAATTTCTGTTAATTTTCGTTTAGAATATCCTTTTTTATCAGCTAATGTTACCAACTTTTCTTTTGTTTGTTTCAATTTGATTTTATATTCTTCAGACTTCGCTTCATCAGTTTGAGCGTGCTTTTTTGGTGATAAACTATGAACTTGCTTTTTACGGTTCATAAGAATTTGGAAAGCGTTAGATTCTTCACGATTATCATCTTCGTTTTCGCTAATATTAACTATATCTATAACTTCAGGTTCTTTATCCTTAACTCTACTACGTAGACTTGTACCGCCTTTTGTGCCCTCTTTATCCTTTAATGTCTTTCTTGTTTTTCTACTGTTTATAACTGGATTTTCAAAATTACATTTATTATTTTGTTTCTTATCTTTTTTATCATTCGTTTCCGTAGATAAAATATCTAGACTTTCATTTTCCAATTTTTTCACATTCGTCACTGTTTGCAATTTCGATGAAGATCTTTTTGGTTTTTCAAGCGAACTTTTACGTTTAACATTCTCTCTAGTAAATGGGCTAGGCGTTTTATCGATCATATCATTATTGCTTTCTATAATATCACATACCGTCTCCTTCGTACTTGTTCGTGATATTTTAATTTTAACACGGTTACGTTTTCCTTTCGAGACATTATTAAATTCTTCTTCTGGTTTTTCAACGTTCGCGGTTACTCCGCTAGATTTCACGGTGTCCACAAGATACTGTGTAATATTTTTCATTCTTCATTACTACGTAAAATGTACTATGAATGCTTAGAAAAACTATTTATAATAAACGATATAAAATGCTGTCTCCTCGCAAGCATACGTAGCGTAACATTTTGGCGCCATGATACTGTATGTATTACATATACATCTACTGTGTACTAGGTCCTATTCCAGCATATCTCCAGGCCGCAGGTTGATCTGTTAGTGAAAGTCTGCATAGACATTTCCTTTGCTTTGATTGGCTGACGATTCGCTGCTGAGACAGGCTGTACTGTACATTGGACGCGTCGCAAAATGATGGGGATGTGTGAGTCAGCTTAAAAAGTAAGAAAAGTATACAAGATTGTATATATACTACATCGTGTATAGCACAGAGTATAGGTATAAAACAAAACACATTTTGTTTATGTATATAATTTTAGAATATAAAGCAGGTCTATTATGTATTTAAGTACGCTAAATGCGCAATGCATTTTCAAACATTGTAATTGTGATATAATTTAACCTTTAATCACTATTTATTTAGATTAGAGAAAATGGTTTTTGCACCATATTGTAGATACATATGATCATGTTTTCTTGTTTTAAATATGGAATTGGCGGGAATTAAATACATATTTAAATGTGCAGTAGTATATGGAAGCATGTGTAAGAAATGATTTATCCTTTAAATCCTGAAATGTGGACATTTTATAGTTGTTATAAAACAATTGGAATTGAGTGTACATACAATAATATTTGACCAACAACATAACCTTAAGAACTATTTTGTAGGAATTTTATGTCGGTCAATGCATTGATAAAGAAAGTTTCTCAAAACATGACAAACGCTATGAATAAACCATTGCTCTTCGAAATTTCTCATAAGTGTTCAAAAACGAAAGCTAGAACTGCAAAAATGACTCTTATTCATCATCCTGTGGATACTCCAGTATTTATGCCAGTGGGAACTCAGGTAAGGTAAACTACAGAATAGTATAATGAATTATTATTAATAACATTTTAATTTTAATGTTTCAGGGCACTTTGAAAGGTGTACTGCCGCAGCAATTAGAAAACTTAGATTGCCAAATTATCCTAGGAAACACCTATCACCTTGGAACAAGACCAGTGAGTTAATTGAGGTATCTACGTTAATCCAATAAATATACACATAGAACTTTTAATTGGTTTAATATGGTAATTAGGGTCTTCGTGTTATGCAAAAAGCTGGTGGATTACATAATTTTATGAATTGGAAAAGAGCATTATTGACAGATTCTGGTGGTTTTCAAATGGTATCATTATTAGAACTTGCAAAAATTACAGAAGAAGGTGTCCAATTTAAATCACCCTATAATAATGGTAGCTAATATTTATAAACTCAAAATGGATAGATATACAATTAAATATACATATAACTAAGCTTTTTAATACTTTTTAGAGTCTGATTGTATGCTGACACCTGAGCACTCTATAGAAATACAAAATATAATAGGTGCAGACATAATGATGCAGCTTGACGATGTAGTTAAGACTACAACAACAGGACCACGCGTAGAAGAAGCAATGCATAGGTAAATATTGTATTCTTTATTGTTCAAATATGTCATTGAAGAGATTGAATAACAATCAATTATTTGTAGAACATATAGATGGTTGGATAGATGTTTACAAGCTCATCAGAGACCAAATGAACAAAGCATATTTCCAATTGTACAAGGTGGCCTTGATCCTGATCTTAGGGTAGAATGTGCAAAGCAGTTGATTAAACGCAACGTCAATGGTTATGCTGTGGGTGGATTAAGGTAGAAATCATTGAATTACAATTGATAAATCAATATGGGAGAAACTTATACAATTTTTATTCTCCCTTAGTGGAGGAGAAAGTAAAGACGAATTTTGGAGAATGGTACACCTTTCTACTGACATACTCCCAAGAGATAAGCCGCGTTATTTAATGGGAGTTGGATTTGCTGAGGATTTAGTAATTTGTTGTGCGCTGGGGATAGATATGTTCGATTGTGTATTTCCTACGAGAACAGCGGTAATATTTATGATTAAATCTTTGAGGAAAAAGCAAATACATACATGCAATTTCATTTATTAGCAATATTTATTAACATTATATATCTCTTTCAGAGATTTGGTTGCGCGTTAATGCGTACAGGACAATTAAACTTAAAACAGTTAAAATACTCGAAAGATATGAGACCCATAGATGAAACATGCGATTGTAGTACATGTAAAACGTATACGCGCGCCTATCTTCATCAAGTTGTAACTATAGAGACAGCAGCATGTCATTTATTATCTATTCACAATGTTGCATTTCAATTGAGACTAATGCGAGATATTAGACAGAGTATCAAAGAGCAAAAATTTCTAGAATTTATACAGCAATTTATGTTGGACTTATATCCTAATAAGGAATATCCAACGTGGGTAATAAATGCTTTAAATGCTGTCAATGTTACATTATTATAAGAAGAATGATTATAGTGAGAAATCACCATAAGGTTCCAGGTTTATATTTAATAACTTCATAAGCGGATGAATGGGTCATTAAATATTTTTATATACTACAGAAATAAGCTTCTTAAAAACTTTAATATATTTTACAATAGTTAACTGTAATTATCAATGATAAAAGCACGCGAATAATTTACACTTATGTCGTATTTACTTTACTATTTATAAATAAAACTGTTCATTCTTGTAGTGTTTAGTAATATCATTGTCGAGCACTATCAACATTCAATTCTTAATGTACACATGCTGCCTGTTTAAAACATATATTTCAGTTGTCCAGGACTGTGGTAAGTTAGGCACGAGATATTGTATGCTGTACATGACGTCATCACATAAAGTCATCTGAATCGTATCCAGTATTTTCGGCGTTCGATACCATATTAGACGTATTGAATAAGGAATTGTAGCTCCTGAAAATAATTAATTAGAAAGTTTCATAAAATTAACATAAGAACTCGAAAAATGTTAGCAGCTTGCCTGATCTCTGCCTCTTCTTTCTTCCTTTTTTCTTCTGCCTTCTCCAGTTCTTTTTGTTCCCTCAATAGCTTTTTCTTGTCTTCCCTTTCATTCTTATCTCGTTGTTCCCTTTCTGCTCTAAAATTTACTTGCTCTGAACGTTTTGTTTTAGTTAAACGATTGACAATTGTGTTTCTTCGTTTAGCGACATGAATTTTTCGAACTTCTTTGTCTTCGTGGAAGCCTACTTGTCCTACTTCCATACCTTGAGTCTTTTTTAGATTAGACCACATTGTGTATACAACATCAACACTATTTATTTTGTTACCTTCAATACTGTTTGCTTTTACTAATTGTGCAGCATCTTCTAAAACCGTGGTTGGTATATCATCTATTGTTTGGCCCTATAATCAATATTTAAATAAAACTATTTAATATACAAAGATGATAAAACAGTTTAAATTCGAGGTATCATTGGTGTTAGACAGGGGGTGTTCTAATAGTTCTGAAGATTGGTTTCTTGAATTTTTTCATTATTCTATAAATGTTTTAATCAAATCTATAGTGTGCAAAACAATAATTTTTTCAATTACGATACGCTTACCGATTGAAGGCGAAGATACACATGCGCTGAAGAATATTTGTCAACATGAAACCAAACATCTTCTGGCCAACCCCACCGTATAAGATCCTCGTCTAGAAAAAAGATAAATTAAAATAAGTACTTAAATGATAAAAAAACGAACTTCAAAATTTTCACTTACTCTCATGCTTGTCAAGTCCCATAAATAATGTCACAGGCGGTTGTACAACTGAAATACGAAAGTAACTGTTACATTAACCTTATTGTTAGTTATTCATTTATTTCTTCAGTATGATAATAACTAGTACAAGTACAACGAACATGCAGTATGTTAAATAATAATACCTTCGCTTATGAAATAGTATACCATTGTTACTTTTAAAATTTCAAATCAACACGTGTTATGAACGTTATCTGTCAGATCTTCAAGTAAGGGCTAAGTGAGGGTATGATGAGAATATATATATGTACATTTTCAACACAATGTATGTATGTGTGTACAAATGTTATAACAGTAGAACATTGCAGTAGCGTCGCGGGAAGAACTCATTCTGGCGGTTGATTTGAATCTTTTGAAATAGAGAAAAATAGCTTCATCTTGGGTCACAGGCTGTTGCTTGTTTGCGTTTTGTAAATATTTTGGGAACTATAAAAAGGCATATACTAAAATGTAAAAATTAAAAATGTTTTATTACAGTTATGCAAAAATTATACATACGAAAATTAGCAAACTATTTACAAAGCACTTATGAAGATTGCGCTGCGATCTGAGTTACAGACATTAAGGGCTGGGCGGATGACTATCTATGTGTATGTTTTATTCTACGTCTTAAGCATGAGAACTCTCCTTTTCTAACGCATTTTTTCTTAAAACAGTTGTCGTGCATTTTGTAATCGCCTTATTAGTTTGTGCTTATTCGTTGAACGTACTTGACCTTCGAAAAATTTGTGACAGCACCTCGTCAAATTAATTGAATATAGAACGGGTGATGCTTTGGAAAACAGACACCGTCGTCGTTATGTTATGACTTTTGTTGCGAGTATAATAACTGTTACCAAGAAGACGGCACGGGAAAGCGTCGTTTGCAGAAAGGAATTCATGTCCAGTGTACTATGGTTTCATTAGTCAAAGAAATTTATTAGAGAACGTTCGTTTGTTCACGGATTCTAAACGCAGAAAACATTAACGGGGCAGTCGAAGCTTATAGGGTTGCCTGCAGTATGCTCACAGTTTGCAATAGAGGAATATTATGGCTGCAGGTGAGGCCAGCACAACAAAGCCTCGTCAAGAAAAGCAATACGACTATCTCCTTAAATTCTTGTTGGTGGGTGACAGCGACGTTGGAAAGCAAGAGATCTTGAGTGGACTCGAAGATGGTGCTGCCGAATCACCGTTTTGCAGCGGCAGCGGTATATTTTTCAATGTTTTCAACTTTTTTTTTCCTTTCACTTCGATGTTTACTCTGTTTGTTGACTTTTAGCAGTACATTGACTTTATGAACAAGTTTATCTAACCTTTAAAATGTTGCATCAACATACAATATTTTCTTTTTCTGTGTAAACAATGAATGATGCATTTGACAGCTTGTAGTTAATGAACATCTAACTTACTAGGATATTCAATGCTATGTCAACACAGTTAATGTTTTTACTGTTACAAATGTACAATAAATATGTATTTTTGTTTCAGCGTATAAAACCACCACCATTTTATTAGATGGAAAAAGAGTAAAGTTACAATTGTGGGATACATCGGGTCAAGGTAGATTTTGTACAATAATCAGATCTTATTCTCGCGGTGCACAAGGTATAATTTTAGTCTACGACATTACCAATAAATGGTCTTTCGACGGTATTGATAGATGGCTGAAGGAAGTTGAAGAGGTACTTTCAAATTAAACATCTTTATAAGTTAGAGGAGATTGATTCCAACTAATCCTTCTTTTTGTAATATTATAGCATGCTCCTGGGGTACCAAAAGTACTTGTTGGAAATCGTCTTCATTTAGCATTTAAGAGGCGCGTAGGGGAGCACTATGCAAAGGCATATGCAGCTAAAAATCATATGGCATTTTTTGAAGTTTCGCCACTTTGTAACTTTAACATACATGAAAGTTTCTCGGAGCTATCGCGTATGGCGCTACATCGTAACGGCATGGAGAGATTGTGGCGATCTAACAAAGGTAACTTTCCCATTGCTTTATATTACAGCCTAAGAGTACTAGGCTGTAAGTAGAATAATTTGACTATATTAATTTCTAGTTCTCAGTCTTCAAGAACTCGCTTGTCGCGCGATAGTAGCAAGGACGACAGTGTATGGTATCGATCAACTTCCATTGCCTAAGTCTATAAAATCTCATCTTAAATCTTATGCAATGACAACAACGTCTCAGTTACGTTACAATGGAAACAGATCTCTGAGCTCCAGTAAAAGTCTTGGATCCCACCATCGAAAATTAAGATTCGTTGGGGTCGGTTACAATGGACTTTCGACGCCAGGTAGCTCGCCCATACCCGATTCCCGTACCAGTTGCGTCGGTCGTAATTCTTGCGCGATATCTTGAGGGTAATTGTCCAGTTGCAGTTAACTTAAATGAACATGCAACACGTATCAACGTTCTTCCTCCCTGTTTTGATGTATAACGTTTTGATAAAATGTGTGCCATCCGAAGTGGTAAAGAATTTTGTAATATTTCTTCTTAAATAATAACTATAGTATGAATCGCTCACCACATAAATGGAAATGTGATTTGTCATACAATCAACAAGTTTCGATATGTCCACAACACAATTTTTATGCTTGATGTGTAACAATAATTCTATGTTATATATAATAGTTTCCACATTATATTATTTCGAATTTCGAAAACACAAACATGCACTACATTAAATAATAATAATGAGCTTAAACTGAATTAATTCTATGTGGATTGCTATGAGTGTGCTCTATTTATTTTACAACTAGCATCTAGAATTTTTCTATAAGCAAGAAAGTTTGCTTAATATTATTTCGTATCAGTTCATACAATATTCGTAATGACCATTTTGAAAATATCGTGAATATTTCAAATTCGAAACAGTCGAGATGTTTTACCGAATAAGTAACAGTACGTTTTAGATTTATAATGTTTAGCATTATTTTATTATATATTCGTGAGCGGTTGGGTTTTTCAACTAATTAGGAAGCATCAAAGTATGTTATACATTTTGATGCACAGGTGTTTTAAAACGGAGAAAGTAAGAAATGTTGAAGTGAAAAGTACAAGTTTGCTAAGTCTACGGGTTGTGGTGTAGACCAGGAATAATATAAGTTGAATAATTTAGAGCAGCTAATTGGACATTAGCATGTAAGAATAAAGTTCCCAACATTAATATCTATAACTTTTTGGAAAAGTCATCGATTTTTGTACACTAATTTTCAATTTTGAATAATATAGTGAATGGAGAAAGTAATATCGTTGTATTACTTAATGATTTGTACGTCAGTATCTGTTACATTAAATTCAACGTTCGTATTAAGTATTTAATTTTATTGTTTCAAATAAAATTTTCTACAATAAAATTTAATTATACTATTTAATTTTATATTATTTAAATAACAATTTTGTTATGTATTATTTTATTTGTACAGTGTAGACTTATAACAACTATGTTGTGTATCGTGTAAATATAAAAAGATATATTAATATACAATATTTCAACAAATTTCGCTGGTAAATATTACTGTATCCTGTAAACATTGGTCATTTTTCTCCACTCGTTTGGCTATTATTCAAGTCCTTTCCTTTCACATAATTTCTATTCTTCTATTGAAAATGACAACTATTTATGCGAGCTTAGAGGCACTTGAATGAAATTTATTGAAATATGAACACAATTTATATGCCAAATTTTTTTAATAGGCTATACATTGAAAAAATATGTAATATATATTTATTACATATTTATAATTCTTGTATATACAATATATAATGGCGACTATTATTAATTAATGCTGTTTTACATAAATATGACAAAAATGATTTATTTGTTTAACACATGTATCATTAAATGTATAATAGATGTTATATGATATTTTCAAAACTACTTTTTAGTGTCGTTATTATACATCACAATAATGTAATGTCTGCTTTTTTAAATTTTTACAAAACGACCGCGTAAAATATATGGTAGCGACATCTATCGCCAACAGTGTGCTATCTTGATTTTGGTGGATATATTGATGTGCTAGATGGTGTTACTTTATATCTTCTGTGGCGAGTACCTCCACCATTCGCCAACAGATGGATTCCTTTCCCGAAAGTTACCTAGACCGTCCCTGCTTTTGTATATATCACGAAACTTTTCTTAGCCTTATCCCTGTCTAAGGCAGGGCCCGCTAGAAAAGCTTTACCGACGAGTCCACTAGTAGGCCCGGGACGAAACAGCTCTCCCTCTCTTATCCTCCCTCCTCGCTAAAACCAAATTCACTAGACCTCTTAGAAACGCGCCTCCATTGGTGACCCCACACGAACACAATCTTCTGAGCCTGCGCACTGAACCCGAGTAGCGACAAGTCTCCCATACTTCTGCGCAACGCGCAACTGATTCGTATATGCCGGAGGTATCGTTGGGAATAGTAATATCGTTACAGTATAGTGGTGCAATGACAGGAGACATCAGGAGGAGAAGACAGACGTGTGTAGGGTCTTAATAATTTTGTTAGGTTAAGAATTAGGACGTGTCGCACATAAATTGTTATATTATACTTTGTAGCATTATTAATTCTACAACGTGGAATGAACATCTTACAATAATTTGTTTATAATCGAATCATTCGAATGTTAAAAACTGTTGCTAAGTTTTAGTGATTATGATGAATGTACCGACACTGAATAGTCCTCTGTTGCGACTATAATTGCCGGTGGTAGTGACGACTGAATTTATGATATACAAGCGTGTATGTACCATAAACACGTATGTATTTTATTTTCACAAAAGTAGATTTATAAACAAAATTTAATATAAATTGAAATCTTTAATTAGGTTCATATATTGCGCTATATAATTAGCATATACCTGTGTTTACGTTTCTAGGTTAAAAATGCAAAGAGAGGAAAAACAATTAGATTCCGCTCTGGAAGCAATTATTTTAAGGATAAATGACCTAAAAACGTCCATAGCTTCCATGATATTCAAATTAGAGCATGAGTATGAAACATTAAATTGGCCTAATTTTCTCGATAATTTCGCACTTATTTCTGGACATGTAAGTAAGATTATAAGAAACAAATCGAATATATATAATCTAAATTTGTACTTTAATATTCTTGTAATAACTAATTGTATTCACAATGAATTGCAGTTAACTAGTCTCTCAAAAATTCTTGGACATGATAAAGCACCAAACTTGCGGAATCTAACAGTCTTGCCACTGAGATTGTGTCCTGAGAAAGACGAAGAATTATTTCGATTGACAGAAGGTAGAATTTCTACATTTGCTCATGATTTAGTACCAGATTATCTGAGAACAAAAGTGGAACCTCAAGCTGAACAGAAAATGCTACAGCTTGAAGCAAAAGCTGCAAACTTAAATTATGAAACATCGCATGTAAGAAATACACCTATTACGTATATATTCTATATATTTATTAAAATAAGTATCAAAATAATTTTTACAAATCTCGTTATCTTTCGTAATAACACACTTAACCATAAAGATCCAATAAAATGTACTCTAGATTCAGATTTTAATACTCTTGTTTGAAACACTTTTAAGAGTCATGGATACAATTGTACATCTGTATTGTCTTATTGTAGAAGCTTAAGGATAACTTAAGATGTTCTATTTCTCTGTTAATGTGCTAACTATACAACAACTAGGACTGCAATGTAAGCTACTATCAGCTAGCTTTCAGCTTCTATTAGTTCCATTCGCTTTGGACTGAAACTAAGAAAAACATCATTTTACATACCATATAAAATAGTTTCAATACTTTAAGATTATTCTTGATCATACGTTCTGTACCTACAGTTCTACATTTATAAACTATACATTTTCTCTTGAAAAATAATTTCTATCGAGTAGAAACATTATCTTTCATACCATTATAAATTATAACTTTATTTTGAATACAACAGAAAGAATGTACCAATTAATTTGAAGCTATTAGAGGAAATAATTGCCGAATATTTTGTGTATATTTATGTCTAATATTTGTACAGCAGAAGAATAATTGCCCCTAGTAGTTTTAATGTAATAATTTTATAATCGGTCCATTTAGCGAGTGGAACACTTAAAATGTTTTGTGTTGTTTATGCTATATTTTGAATTGTATAAATTTTCAGAAACAAGTGGCACAATACACCAAAGTTATTAGCCATATATGGGATATAGCAAACAAAGCACGAGAAGAATGGGAAAGCGAAGCTGGATCTAGAGCAACTCAAGCTCAGACTAGTAGTACAGCAGATACTCATGCTCTTGTAGCAGCAGTTGGTATGGGTAAAAGTTTGAAGGTAAATCTCGTGTGTACTTCTTTATTATGTTTATAAATAACTATGTATTCATATGTAACTTTTCTAATATATTTTTTCGTTTTTACAGTCTGACACTGTCCAAATGGTTCAATCTGGTGTTAATTCTGTAGCCAGTGGAATGATGGTAGGGAGACCAGGAAATCAACAACAAGCTTCAGGACAAGGATCTTTAGGAAATCCACCTAGTAAGATACAATTCAATTCATGCTATAATTTTCCTTGATGATAAGTTACATTTGTATGGTACTGAATACATGTTCTGTATTTACAGTGGGACAAATGAATAAAGCTCCAAGTGCAATTAAAACTAACATTAAAGCAGCATCACAAATTCATCCATATAGGTAATGTATTCTAATGAATTTATCCTTCAGATGGTTAAAACTATAATAATTTGAATATTTGTTGTATCTGCAAAATATTGCAAGTCTTCGGAAAACATTTTTCTTGAACAATATTTATTGTATTATTGAAATTTTCATCTCTAATTATACTTCAGATGAAATGTATAATATTTGTAATAAAACAAATATGCGTATATAAAGATTGTTTGTCTGTAGGCAGAAATGTGTCAATTTTACAAAAATATTTGTATTTTATACATTTCTTGGGAAAAATAACAAGATATGTTTACTGGTGAAAGAAATTTAAATGTATTTCTCAGTTTTTCCACGAAACGATTGCATACGATCGTGGAGATAGTCGTTTATTAGTAACTGAAATAACTGTTGCTTCTAATTTCTGTTCTCGCATCCAGCATAATCTGTCCTGAAGAAGAAGGGACTCCGCTGATGCTTGTAGTACTAATTGTAGAGCAGTATAAAGTTCTACCATCTTTAGCTTGTCGCAATGCATTTCCCATAGTTTCATAATATTTTTTTCGTGCATTTCTGTGCTAAATTGCATATCTATAGAAAGTAAATTATTCGTATTATTCAAGGGTAGTCTAATTCAAAAATATTTAAAAATCTATATACAAATTACCTTCTTCTTCGAGGTTTGTTTCCTTTTGTGATTGAAAAGTATATCTGTTCAATGAGTCCTTAACGTAAGTTTCGAAATTCAAACACTGTGACTTTCTTGTTCCTTTTTGAGTACGTTTTTTAATTGAAAAACGGTCTGAAAAATATTTTATAAATAAATATTTATCGTACGTTGTACTAATGAATTTAATAGAAAAAAAGTACACATGTATACTTTGAGCGGCATATAATTGAAGAAGCGCTCTTGCAAGTACATAGAAGGAGTGTTTGTTATGACTTTCAGTGGTCATATTCGTCCATCTTTCTGCAGATTCTTGACATGCCAATCTTAAAAATGGTTGTCTTAAAAAACAACCGATATCAAAATTACTGTCATCAATTACGCTTTGGAAGCAAGTGGACAATGGAAAGTTATTAAAGTATTGCTTTTTAGCTAATGTATTCGTATCTGTGTCTTCCGACATTGAAAGTTTATGGTAGCAGCAGGATATCATAATAAAGATCCGAGCTGTATCCATATCACGAAATATTTTTGATGCACTGATGCTAAGATCTCCGCAAGCGTGCAGACCAATTAAACATACATTCGAGTCTTCTTGAAATTCATTTTTTAAAATTGTTTCGATCGTTACAATCGAATTGCATGTTAAATCGCAACAACGATATTTAACGTGTTCCAATGATTCAGGATACATTTTGGCTTGTCTGCGTTTTGCATTGTTAACAGTTTCCTGATTCTTTTCTAATCCCAGAACTTTGTAGCCATACAGACGATAGAGAAGTTGGCAAACATACCCCTGCAATATATATGTTAAACGTAACACTAAAAGCTATAAATATGTACATTTTATTAATTTTATAAATATACATCTATCTTACCAGACCAGCGCCAAGATCGACGATCACTTTGATTTTAAGTGGTGCACATTGCATATGTACTAAATGTGCCATATGTACTATTTCGTGTTGTTTTTTATTATTAAGCCCTAATTGAAATTCTTTTGGCAATTTTGTAAGTAACGCGATACCCGAGGTTGGCAATCGGTCAGTACATTTGCATTTTTCGACGAAGGCTTTCAATTCATTTGGCCAGTGTGCCTGAAAAATTAAATACTTGACATATCGATGAAATAAATTCATGTGTCAATATTATTTATTTACCAACATTTGTCTTCTTTTCCACAACAAAGTCATTAAGTTCTTGATTCTCTAACATTTCTAAAACATTCAACCACTCCTTTGGAAATGAATCAACTAATCCCTTCGTTAATAAGTCCGTAACCGGCGTATTGTGAAGCCATTGTGTTTCGAAAAACAAATTCAGTGCGTCCAGGAAATATTTATTTTCCGTGCATTTATCTACATGCGCCATCTATTATAAAAAAATAAATAACAAATTTTTTATGTCGATTTTTACATGTTAACTCGAGATGGAATTTATACAATATTTGCAGTATTACGATTCAATTTTTATATAATTTATTTTGTACGCAAATTACATTATCCAATTAACGTATCTTAACATTACCCTACAATATACACGTAACAATAAATCGACAAATATCTTCACAAAATGTTCACTCCACTGCTCTCGCTTGAGCATCTTCATCTTGATTTTGAATTGTCCAATTTTCCGAATGCCTATTCAATAAATCCGGATTATCTGGCCCAATTAATGCGCGTCCCACTCTAATATTCTTTTGACCAGGTTCTAAGTATTTTTCGGCAACGTACATGAGTTGATCTTTAGTCACAGCTTTAAGTTGTTGTCGATAGTTTTGAATATCATCATCCGTAATATTATGTGTGAATTTAATCATGCCACGATTACTTGGAGGAATTGGAACATCGATACGTTGGAATACACCTAATTTTGCTTCATCAATATCACTTTGTGAAATCGAGTACTTTGATACAAAATCATACGTTTTATCGAATAAGTCTAACGTGCGAGTAGAATTAGGATCTCTGTAAGAGTAAAATGTAAAGACTCCATCAGATGATATTTTAGCACCACCGCCATAAGCGCCACCCTTTTCGCGAATCTCTGGATGTAAATAAATTGAAGATATTAATTTAGAGAGGACTTGTAACGGTGCATAATCGGAATCTGTATATGGCACAGTTAATATTGCTTTTGCTGCGTAATTTACTGTATATGGTAATACATAATGAATAGCACTATCTCCTGTTTCGATGTTCTGATCATGTGTGTATATATATGGATCCTTAGATGTACCCTTCAACGATTTATAAAATTCTTCAATACTATTTAAAATACCATCCTTGTTAGTCTCAGATAAATTTATGGCTGACCGTAAGTGATGTTTATTTAAAAGTTGTTCAGATATCTCTTGCATTTTCTGGAATATGAAACTTAAGTCCTGCAGTTGAGCAATCTTTTTCATTCTAGAAACATATTGTAATCCTGATATGGTTTCTTTGAATTTTGTAACTGGTGAAACTAAACTTGCTGCAGTGCTCATAGCATAAGCGTGCCCAGAGTCCGCAATCCCATTTACTAAATTTGCTGCAGATGTTTTAATAAGTGTTTCAAATCTCCGGAGATCGGATAATTTCACATTGTTGAACACTTCCAACCATAATTTCCACATATCATTTACATTACGGTCTAGACAATACGACTCTATTATTACCCCTTCCTCGTATTGTGATAAATGACTCTTGTGTTCTACAACATGGCTCATAAAATTTAAACCTCCAGTTTTCAATCGTATTATCTCATCGAAATTTCTGTAATCATAGTTTACTGTTCCCATTTTCGTGATGATGTTATTAAAAATCGGTAATAAACTCTTCAATTCTGCGCTTAGCCCTTGTGTATTTAGAATTCCACGATAATAACAAACGTTATTCGTTGGTTCAATAGCTACTTGTAATGGAACATCAGCTACTATTGTATCGTTAAAGTTACATCGTTCTACATCCGTTTTTATATCCTCAATTTTTAAAGTAGGAAGAACAGTTAGATCCTCCTTCTTTTGTTGTTCTTGAAGTAATTCTTGTCCCTCAACGTAAACCCGATCTAAATCTTCCTTGGAAAGTTGCTTTAATTTGAATTCTAACAATTCGCGTTCGGCGGTCGTTTTTTCGTGATCGTATTGTTGATCCGGAAGCATTGTTAAAGTAATTCTATGAGCGTTATCTACTAAGTATGTTTTCACGAATTCTTGAAGATAATTGGGATTTCTTTCCATTTTTTGTCGGAAATTTCTAATTGCCTCATTAATTCTCATCGATCTTATTAGATCGCCATCGTGATTCCATAGCGGTGTTAAATTGAAAAGTAATTGCAATCCAAAATTAGAAGTTTGATGTTTTATGTGAAGTTCAATGCTGTGTAAAACAGCTTCGATTCGATTTTTTTCAAAACCCTTTTCAACAACGTCTTGCACAGTTTCATGAAAGACTTTTTCTATTTTTTCAAAATTTTCTTTCTGAACACCGAGTAAACTCAAAGCAAACATTGTGTCTTTACAGTGAGCATCATAACCAGTCATTGGCCCAAAAGCAACTCCTAAATTTGATTCCACCAACGATTTATAAAATTCCGAATTTGGACCACTCAAAAGAAGCTGAGATAAAACATGCATCTCGAAAGTTTGTTGTATGTCAATTATATCATTGCACAAGTAACCAATAGCTATAGTGCCTTGCCGATCAGGATTTGCAGCCATAGGATCTGGTCTGCATGAAATATGTTCTTTTCTTGCTTGTTCCCAACGTTTCTCTGAAGGAACTACTGACATAGATCTATCAATTTTAGTTGATAAAAATAAATATCGGTCGTTAATAAATTTTAAATGATCTTCTAAAGGAAAGTTGCCATATGAATAGAATCTACTATTTGATGGATGATAATAGGTTTTGTGGAAATTGATCAAATCAATGTGTCTTAGATGAGGAATTACAAGAGGGTCCCCTCCAGAAATTACTGAGTATGTATGACTAGGTAGGATGCTGTTCAATAATCGTTCGGCTAATATAGATTGATTTTCGTTGAAAACGCCTTTCATCTCATTAAAAACTACTCCTTTGAATATTATTGGCGAATTTTTATCATTAACATCTGTATGTTCCAATCTCCAACCTTCTTGTCTAAAATCAAGCTCTCGCAAATTTGGTTTAAATACTGAGTCCAGATATACGGACTGTAAATTTTGGTAATCCTTCAAGTTCTGTGTAGAGAATGGATATATAGTATAATCAGGCCCTGTCATAGCATTCATAAAGGTAGCTAATGATCTTCTTAGCATTCTAAAGAATGGATCTCTACATGGATATCTTTCACTGCCACAAAGAGTGATGTGTTCCAAAATGTGAGGTAATCCTGTAGAATCCTTTGGAGTTGTGCGGAATCCAACAGAAAAGACATTGTTAGTATCATCTCTGGCTAAATGCAAATAATCAGCTCCAGTACCCAAATGAGTTAATCGCACTGCAGTTAATTGTATTTCATCCACATTTGCAATTTCATCCACTATGAAACCGTTAATAATCTGCCCTTCTTGAAATTTATTAGATTCTTGAGGAGATGTATTTAATTTATAATGTGTAGAACCAGTTGTTATGCTTCTTACAAAATTACTGTTGCGATATTTTGAAAATGTTTGTAGTCCCAATGGATGGGAACAAAACTTTCTAGATAAATTTGGGATCCTCAACATTGTTCTACAGTTTTTATAATACCTGTGAAAAAATAAATAACAATATGATTATAATATTATAATATGTGATTATAATAAATCCGATAATATATTCAATAGTAAATTTTTAGCCGCTAACCTCTATTTGAATTTTGTATAAACTTTTTCTTTACACAGCTAGATGACACAAATCAATACTTGGCTGTTCTTAGTAACCAATTGAAATATCAACAAATTATATGTTCTGCACATTTATAGAAATTGATATTTAAAAAATATTTACGAAATACGAACCTGTAATTTCTTTCTTTTATACTTCAGTCACGTTGTAAATAATTATATCACGGACAAATATTTAATGAACATTAACATGAATATTAAATATAAAGATTTGTTGGAGTTTGTTAATAACTAGCAGTAATTATTGCAGAATTTAATACTAGTGGTATTTCTTAACTATAAAACAATATAATAAAAATTAAATTTGCACTGTACCTATATAATTGCACGTGCACTTATCTTGACAGAAAACAATTGTTTTTTGAATGCGATGTCTTTTCCTTAACTCGCATAATACTATCATCGCATATGAAACAATTGCATTAATTTAAAGAATTTCTGAAAATATAATTATAATACTTTGTGTACTTCTTGTGTAATAAAATAAAAAAATTCAGTTGTCGTTCGTTGAGATTCTGCCTGTTTAATTGTCTTCGAGAAGATACGATAATGTGTGTAATTATTGGTTGATACAGTGAAAAGTATTACAATTATATTTTTAGAAATTCTTTAAATTAATGTCCAATTTTGTCAACAATATCATTATACATTAATGAAGCATGTACATAAATATGGTTTTGCAATTACAAAATTATACGCGTATTATTTTCGTGAATATCCACTTTATCCTTTCGTTTTGTGGGACATTCTGATGTATAGTATTCTCATCTATGTTATCATATTTCGTGGTGTACATATGTCTAGTCGTTAATGAACTTGACTACATTTTCTTGTATTAAACATCTTAAAAAACTTCCGCTATAGAAAACTATTCAACATTATTCACGTCGTTTATTAGCATAGTTTCTGTTATTCAACAACGACTCTGAGATACATTCGGACAGTTTGAATTTGTTCGCGCCACGAAATAATCTCAGCCTAGATGGGAACGCTACCTTCGGCAGCGCCACGAAGGAGGCCGTAATTCAATGGCCAAGTGAGCGCATTACAAGCAGTTTAGATTAAAATACGCAGGTGACCAATGATCGTCGGATTTTTTTCAAGACTGTCGATCCAGTGGAAACGCGTCAACGACACGTTCGAGAAAGCGATACGAAGCGATGCATCCATGAGACGAGCCGCAAGATCTATGACGATCGAAGAACGCGCACTTCTTGCATTTTTGTGACTGGTAGACCGTCCACAGATCCAACGATTTCAATTAGCCATGAACAGCGCGTGAGTGCATTCCGATAAGATTCGGGACAGTTGAGTTGTAGCGCTTGAAATCGGTATGACAGATTCGTGGTTATTCGTCTATTGTATGCGCTTCGGCAACTCGTCGGTTCGCGCGAGTGGAAGGCCCCGAATGGCGCTCATGTATAATCGCCGGGAGTGCAATGCTAACAAGTAGTCCAGCTGACTCTGACAAAATGGTAGGGTACTCGCGTCCTGCGGGAGCTAACACGTTTCTATATACATAATTCGAACGCCTCCGGTGACGGAGTACGATGAGTACTGATAACCATGACCAAACGGAGCCCTGCGTCAGCAAACCATCCGCGAGAATTGAGTTTAACGCCGACGAGAAAGCGTTCGACGGCAGGCGGATCAAAAAGGAACGGAGCGATGTTAGTGTCGAGAATGGTGACGGCAGCGTCAACGTCTGTGTCGGCGATAATAACAAGCAACCACAGCCAAGCCAGCGCCCGGCTGCCGGTAGGCTTTCAAACGGCTTCCACGACGGTGACCCACTTCAAGACATCATCGCGGCCAAGTTCACGGCCCTGGCGAATCATGACACGACTGCCAAACACGAAAAAATTCGTTTTATGCTTGAAGACAGTATCGGGTAAGCTTAAAATTATTCCCCTCTTCCATTTGCTTTCTCTCGTTCTCTCGTTCTCCCCCTCTTTTCAACGACACTCGAATGCACACTGCTATTCGAAAGCTCAGTGCAGCCTCCGTCAGCTTTTCTAACGAAAATTATAAATGATTTTTCACATTTATTTGTGCCTACATCTGTTAAAAATCTATTCCCACAATAATGCAATAAAATCTCGATGTCGGAAATTTTCAGAACTGGAAAACCTCTAGAAGGCAACGATTTTCTTTATTTCCCTCCACTTTGCTGAGAAAAAAATCTGTATACATTGAAATAGAAGTTTTCTTTACCTCAGGGAACATTCAGATCTCTGTAAATGAAAGTTTTGCTTCTCAGAAATTTGATCATCTTTAAATGGATATTACGATGATCGCTTGTTCACAGTCGATGTATGTTGTTCTGCAACGAAAGAAACTTGAAGGAACAATTCAAAAAGTTATAATATAAATTAATATAATCTTCTGTGCAAACTGGTCAATATGCCTGTTCTACCTAGAATGCTTATGGTTCAAACATTTTCTCTCTGTTTTCACTAATACATTAATACTTTATTTGTTAAAGTTTGTTTCTTATATATACATATAATAATTGTAAATATGTAAGATTAAAAATGTAATAACAATCTTCAACAAGTAAAACAATGTATGGCTGTCATACATTTTATTTTAAGTTTTGCAAGATTTCAGGATTGTTTAGAGTTAAAAGTATCTCGAGTTCCCTTAAATTGTAAGAAAGAAATATGTTTTATAAATGATTTTAATTAATTTATGTTTTAAGAATAGTTGCACTATAATGTATTATATTATAAGAATAAATGTATTATTAAAGGTGTGTGAAATATCAGTTTTCCTAATTGTACATTGGTTCTTATACATAGTGAAGAATCGAAAACACGCATTCAGAATATCTTTTCACAAATTGAACAACTCAAAATAGAAGAAAAACTGTTACTGTACCTGAAACTTCCGCTATCACTGACCAATACTGGGGGAACTATAGATCCATTGAGACAACCATTAAATCCATTGGGTAATCGTTATGAAATTCATCAAACAATCATGTGGATTAAAACACATTTGGAAGAAGACCCTGATGTCTCTTTACCAAAGCAAGAAGTTTATGATGAATATAAGTAAGTATTAGTGTAGTAAACTGTATTACACATGCACAAGTAATGTTACTTCCTATTTTGGAATTTTTTCACAGCATGTACTGTATGCGTAATTTTATGAAACCCTTATCAACTGCTGACTTTGGAAAAGTAATGAAACAAGTATATCCTCAAGTTCGACCCCGCAGACTTGGCACAAGAGGCAATTCACGTTATTGTTATGCTGGAATGCGCAAAAGAGTTAAATTGGATTCACCAACATTGCCTAACATAGCTGGATCTCAAACTGTAAGGCATAAAACTACACTTAAGACATACAAAATAATTCCTGTAATGGAAAACCTATTGGATCTGCTACGTAGATTGAAAACATACTTTACAAAGGTTTCTACAGCAGCAAATCTTTCTAAGTAAATGCTTAAACTTTTAGGGTGATGAGGTAGATGAAAACATTACAGAAGAAATGCTGGGAGCTGCATCTACAGTGATTAGAGAATGGGCAGAAAACTCGTTGAATTTAAAATTTCCAACTCTGAGTGCCTTAGCACGTCATCTTGTTGATAATTTTTGTGTTGATACACGATCATTGGCTGCTGTATGTATATTATGTCCTTCAGGAGACTCCAATGCATCTACAAATAAAGGTGTGTTATTAATTGTTCACTTTGTCAAAAGTGTATCATATATCGAGCATAATTTAATAATAAAGTGACACGTTTAGAGTCCAGTACAGAAGTACATGTAACTCCTTTGTCTACGAAATCTGGAAAACTTCGGGAAGCACAATTACAATTACAACGAAAGTTACAGCAGCGGGAGCATATAAGGGATCAAAAACATCATCGTTTTGATGCTGTTATCCAGGTATAAAATATTTGATGAAAGTAAGCTGAATATTTTTTGATACACGATTGAAAAGGCTAGCAGAATATGATTAAATTTGACACAATGAACCATTGTAACGCTGTATAAATGTTTACAGAATCAGAACAAAGAGAAGACTGTTGATAATAAATCAGGCGCAAACAAAGGAAATAAGAAAACAAAGTCCATTCAGTCATCACAAGGTACAAATATATCGAGTGGACACAATGCATCAGCGAAGTTCAATTTGTCTGCCGTAGTAACCGGCCGGCAGAAAAGGGTTCTTAAAACTAATAGTCAGCCATGTAACATCTCCCTGGAATCCAACTGTGATAATGTAGTGGTACAATCGATCGAAGACATACAGAATAATAGCAACTCTAGTGTAGTGATGACCAACTGCGTAAATACACAGCGAGATGTCAAGCCGAAAAATTCCAGAAAGCGTGCCAATCCAATTATATTGAACCAACAATCAGATACCAGCCCAGAGAAACAAACAAAACTCACAGAACAGCAAACGCAAGAGAATGTCGAACATTCCAATATGTTGTTGCCTAAACTCACACCTGTACAACAGCCTGAGAAACTCTCGGTGACAGTAACTGGTAATCTGAAATCTAGCAAGTTTAATGTCAGCGAGGCTGTTAGTAACCAGTCCGCTAAAAACTGTGATATTGAACTGTCAGTATGTTCAAAGAGTTGTGTTAAAGTGAACGGTTGCCCTAGCAGTTTTGAACGTAATTCGAATGCAGCCGAAGAATCTACAATCTTAACGAAAGATCAAATTCGATTGTTGCAGGAAAATACAAATCTCATAGGTAAAACCGAGAAGCTTCGTTCGATGAATTCCGATACCTTGGTCGATTATTTGAACGGAGGTAACAATTCCCAAGAGCAAGAGGAGGAATTACTACAGTATTTTCAACAAAGTAGCTCGTCAAGTTCAGACGTGGAAGCCAATACTATAGCTACCGATGAACAAATATCAAGATCTGATAAAGTGTCGCAACTAAGACTAATATTACAGCAGAACTTGAAATCTGGCACTCTGCACACGCCTTTAGATATAATACCCTCTGCCATTATTCGGCAGAACGTTGAAAAACGTGAGATCACTCAGAAACATAATTTAATACTACCAACGCTGCTGAATCATTCGAATCAAAGCAATACTAGACGTAGGGTCAGTTTCGAGACGAATGTCGTGGAGCACATACAAGATTCGAATGTTATCATGAATACGGTACCACAGAGTCCAAACACACGTCGTAGAATATTTAATTTCACACCTATATCGCCTGGTCCACACTCACCCATCAATGGCCGTACTTCCAAATCGAATTCCGCGAATGCTAGTCCATTTGTGTCACCGCGGAACACACCTGTGCCACGCTCGAGAAGTAATTTGCAAGCAGGCAGTTCTAGAGCTCGTGTTCACAAGTCGCTGTCGCGTTCTGTCTCTTGCAGCATGCCTTATATTAGTAAGAACGATACTTTTGTTGTTCCTACGAGTGGTCCAGAATTAGTTAGGCAAGCGTCCACACCGCAAGTACCATTAATTTCGACGAAATCTTCGGAAGTGCAGGTCGGCAGCAGTACACCACAAATTTCTGTTACTTCGAAAGTGGAAACACAAGGACAGCAGTGTGCCGCATTCTTGTCTTCTGATCTAGCACCGCAAAAGCAACTACTCATCAACTATCCGAGTCAAGAAAACTTGCAAGAGATCAAGAATGTGTATCAAAAGAATCAACCCGACCAGGAAATCAGTGAATTGTTCCACGGCAACAAGCAGTTTACCAATGAACTGTATCGGTCGCAGTCTGTTCCGTTACATAGAATGGTCAATCCGGCGTTAATGTCACCAATCTCGACGCAACATTGCATGTCAACGTTTCAAAGTCAGAGCTTTAATCCTTCTACGAACAGCTCTATAGCGCCTACACCAGTACCTAGTGAATTTACCGACTTTGGGTCAATCGGCCCATCGGAAGGAACTTCGACGTATTTGCTTGACGACGTAGATCCAAATTTCATGTCGGATGATCAACATTTTTTGATGAGTGACAAAGAGATAACACCTGAGAACATCACGAACATATTGAACATTCTAGACGAGGAGGGAGCACAGAGCTTACAAATTCTACCAGACCAAACTGCCGAAGAGAGCTTGATAGAGAACAATGCAATTGTGTTAGATACTTTACCAAATTCAAACTTGAACTTGTCGGAAGAAGATGTGTTGGACCCGTCTAATGTGCACGATATCCCTGTTGGCGGAGACTTACAGAAAATGATACATTCACGCTCCTATCCTAACACACCATTGCCTGTGCCAGTATCCACGTACACATCATCTTACACAGAAGACAGCAACGGATCAAGATCATATCCCTCGACGCCGTTGCATACAGTCCAATCGCAAGAAATTTATCAAGAGACCAATGAACCGATGCTTTCCAGTCCTACTTTGAACTCTTTGAACTTACATAATGAAACAGTGAACGAAACTGCCTCTAGCAGTTTGTGTAGGAACGTTGTGGATCTGCTCGAAGCTAACTTTCTTGGAGAAACAGACACCGAGACAAACGATTTGGATCCGCTTGGTAATTTCGATGGGTTGCAGGACGATGATTCATTAACTCCTTTATTTAATGAAGTGACAGAGCCTAATCGTTGAAAGCACAGGCAGAAATATTACATGGATCTTGAGAATTTACATAGTGATCTACCAAAGGTTGGAAACATAACTCTTAAGTTGTATGTTTGTAGGACTTTATTCGACGCTGATATAATTCTTTGCATAAGTACTGCAGTTGAATATGCAAAGTGTTATGCCAACGGGGTACAGGCTGAACCAATATGAAGTTTCTGTCTTTGGACATTATTGGAGCGATAGAACAATTTGTTTAGTAGAAATCGTATCGCAGGAAGAAGTCGTTACCGCTATATTGACTTTGACTTTATAAATCGATATCATCACAACGGTCGTTCGTACGCACTGTGATTCTTATTTCAACAAATATATCTACAACTTTTTTATTGTCCAAGCTATTTAAAATGATTATTTATATCGACGCACTCTGTATAACTTTCACAAATACGTCTTACTTTCTTGTGCTTAAATCGAGTAACTAATATTACAGCGATTAAATAATCATATACTGATTTGAACCTATTTACAATAAATATTTATTTTATATCCGCTAGGAATGTAACAGCAAAATTTGATAACAGCATAACTTTCTTCCGTGCGTAGTTTCAATCATGATAATTTACATGGCTTTGTACCTCGGAATATTAAATTTAATTAAAATATTAATCGTTTTACTATACAGTTTATTCCATTTATCTTGCTCGCCTCAACATCTTCGTTACGTTTGACAAAAGAAGATTGGCTTTAAACATATCTTTCTTTTGTCAAAAGTTATTGAGGATATGAAGACGCGTACGGTAAATGAAGCATTCTGTATGTACACGCATATATACATATGTATATAAAAGAAAATTGTCATTTGAAACTAATATTATCAATTTATCTTAATTGCAGTACCATAAAAAGTATGATGAAAGCAGCTTATGATGGAAAAAAATCAGGTACAAATGAAAAAATATTACAAAGCTTGACCAGTAAATTATAAATAATTTCGAAGCAGATAATAAGTGTACAATTCAATTTAATCTATAAAGAGCAGAAAACAAAGTGAGTAACTGCCAATTTTATTCACTTCAGATTTGTGTCGCTAAGTTTTTTAAGTAAGTAAAGAAAAAAAAGAACACTGTGATGTAAATGTAAATCTCTGAAATATATTTCTTGAATTTGCCATTAGCAAAACTAAAAAAAAAATGTGTAATGTCTCCAGTGGAGCTATAAGCGTCTTTGGTGGAACATTAAGTTAGCAAGTGTAAACAAATGATGAGGATGTTGCTCAAAATGGAGCAGTCGTTGCTATGAGATGCATTTGAGATTCGAATAAGTGGAAGTTGATTTTATAGAAATACTTTATATTCATCGTTTTGAAACATTTGTTTCTAAGTCATTTGAGAACGCGTTATTGCGACTTTGTTATTCTAAGAAATACTTTGATCACCTGCTGGCCATGGGTGAGCTTCCTTTTACATAACAAATTCGGCATTGAACCCAGTATGTAATACTCTTCTGAACATCAGAAAGTCAAACTACGAATATATGTGTGCGTAAATATTTTATTTTATTTTATATCTCAATAAATTGTGAAGCTTGTGTTTGCTTAACAAAACGTTTCAACATTTAAATCAGAAGTATTCAAACTACAAAAATTATTTATCGTTATTTATCGAATCGTGAACATTTTGTCATATTTTCTTCAAAATTTGGACTCGGTTCTCGTACAGCTGTAGATTTCTTTCTACGTTGTTAAATTTAGCATCATGTTAACTGCATCGTTCGAATGCAGAACTTACATAATTAAATGTTTGAAAACTTCTGTTTTACTTTAAACAAAATATACACTTAAAGACGTTTAAGTTGTATACTTCGATTTTGTACTGGATTCTACATCGATAATAGTGCTATATAATTGTTATATAAAATACTATAGCGTGGTTTTTACTTTGCTCATAGTACTTTGTTCATCAAAGAAATTAAAAATTGTAAGAATACCGCCAATTTATATTTTTCTATGGCGCTTTTAATTGGAAATTTTATCAATTGGATAGTTATTTAATTGACTTTTACTTATACACATTATAATTAGCTACCTAACGAAGCTAGAAAAGGTAGATACATTATAGGAAATATCTTCTTGTTTAAAATTATTTTTTTAGGTCGAAGTCTTAATGATGCGTTTCACATTGTAAAGTATTACATTTTTATAAAATATAGAATAGTAAACGTAATTTACTTCCAAACTACCGCAAAACAATGTAAAATGTTACATAGTATAATTTTTGTGAAATCTTGTCCTTTTATCTTTCTTTTTTTTTTTTTAAACAGTTACTAGTGACGTACAAATGGCATGAATCGAATTCTTGTTTTCGTATTAATAACATTAATTAGAAGATTCCGCGAGTAATTATTATGACAATAAAAACGACTTCATTTGACGTTTGTATTTTTGCAAAATTGAATCCTTATTTATATTTAACTAGTTACTCTAGCATTATAGGAGGAGCTATAATGTTACGAAGGCATTTGGTTCATGCTATTCCCTATACAATATAAAACATAAGGCATTACATTGCTGATAACACTTTTTTATTGCCATTTTACATACTGTAACTAAATCAGCAACTATTTGTGAGAATCCGATGAATTCAGTACCCCGTGAGTCTAGATAGTGGTAAGCATGTATAATGCTTTTCAATTTCATAGCATATCCATAATTAATCTTTCAATGGATACTGTGAATAGACATACTAATCTTCGGAGGACATTTACTAAATTTAGCAAGAAAATTTTCTTTTTTTTTATGATAAACATCAATAGCCCGGTACATCACGAAATTATAAGATGAACTGAAGGACAGTTGCTTTTTAGGAAAGTTTTAATCATAATAAAAATGCCAAGAACAGTGTGCGTGTACGTGCGTGACTACTGTCAGTGAAACAAATATCTTGACTTTCTTATAGTTACCATCTTCCATAGTTGACAACTGCCGAAAATGCTTACCGCTTCAAGAATGTAGTTCATATCGCTTGCAGGGTCGTGTTCAAAGTGACCTTCATGACAGGTAGAGCTTGAAAGTTAATCCTCGAATCAGACTAAATTTTTCCGAGAATCATTGTATTTGTTGCATCGACAGTACGTGCTTGCGTGTGTGTATCAGGGTGTCCCAAGTATCTCTACGAAACACGTTGAGATATTCATGGAAATGTTTACCGTGAGAATTTCAAGAAAATGAAGATTCTTTCGGGAAAGTAATATCCATTAAATATTTATTAAAAATGTTGCTCAAAGTTTGCATAAAATATGGTTAGATCCCTTAAAATTGTTACTTTTTCTCTATTTCTCATTTCGCAGGTTGTCTCAGTACAGTATTTCTTTGTTAGGTCACGACCCTAAGTTTCTGGGTACATAGTAGGACGCCCATCAAAGATCCGACATTATTTCGTGTGCTAACAAAGGGGCACTGTACTATTACGATTTACCTTTGAACAAATCCTCTGATTCGTCCTTGGTAAATGTATAGAGTGTGATTAGTATAAAGTAACGTAGAAGCAATTATCCTGGAAAGTTGAAGACATTTGATAAAATTCTTACACGTTTAAGGCGGCCCTTTCACACAGAATATTTTTATGTATCAATTTTTTCATATGTCCTTAACTTTCGTGTTAAAACGACTTCCCGTTATACATGTATGCATTTATACGCCTGATATCACGTATACATTGTCTGCAATAAGATTCTGCTAAGGACATTGATGACGACGGCAGACTATAAAAGTGAGTAAAATAAGAAAATCAGTAGTATTAGCGTTCGACGACTAGTTGCAATCACAATTGTATGGAAAATAAAAATCTCATCATTTTCATTTTATCCAACGGAAAACAATTTCAATAGACTAACAAAATCTTGTTGAAGATATAAGTTTTACATTAAAAATGTGCTAATACCGATCCCATTTAATTTTTCATAAAATCGAAATACATTTATGTAATTTCTTTTTCGCAAAGCAAGTTTTCTTGGCAAGTTAGAATTCGTTCTTTTTAACGTAATTAAAATAAAGGAAGGGTAGCATCGACATGTTATATAATGTATTTAAAAATTATCATCTCTTAACATCGCGTTCACACCCCTACCAGCTATTACATAATGGTGCAACTGCAAAGTAAGAATGGTTGCAGTAAATAGGGGCAAAAACAAAATGGCTCCGGTTGCTCCGAATTCTTCTGCTTCGCTAAATCTGCAAATAGTACCTATACATAGTTAAAAGCAGATCCGTTTTTATATTATCATCGTTTATACATATTTGCGACCAACGATTAATTTCATCAATCGATTAATCATAATTTTTTGTTAATTTTTTTCAGTAGTAAGATCGATCGTATAAAATAAATATTGTATGTCTTTTATATACATTTTAATGAATGAAGAGGTTCGATATATGCAAAATAATTTATTTATTTATAATTATTTTTGTCGGCAAATAATAAAAGTGTTTGTTTTTATCGACACTAGATATGTACTTGCATCTAGATGCGTGAACTATTTGGCGCTGCGAAGCAATCATGGAATACTATAGCATGAAAGAAATCTGCTTTCGACTGATAACTTTCAGGTAGTGAAACGGAGTTGATAACTATTTTGACATTTGGGTGCGTATGCGTGTGAAATTGCATTTCGCACCATAGAATACCATGGAGTAGATTGGAATACTATTTAACAATTGTTATTGTATTCGACAATCTTCTCGTTTTCTAACCAATTTATATTGAAGTCCTAATAGAATTAATCAAGAGCAATATAATAATTGTTATTTATAATAAAAGAAGTTTTATATCTGTTAGCTGTGAAATCATGTTGAAACCAAAAGCTCTTACACAAGTACTTAGCCAAGCAAATACAGGTGGAGTAGAAAATACTTTGTAAGTATCACATGTTACGAACACTCTTTTCTGATCATTGTTGCAAGTATTGTAAATAACTTGTCTTTTTTCTGCACTGTTCAATAATTATTGAAATAATTTCAGCTTATTGAACAGAGACGGTGGTTTATTAGCTTATAGTGGATATGGGGATAAAGATGCAAGGGTAACAGCTGCAATTACAAGTAATATTTGGTCAGCGTATGAGAAAAATGGACGAAATGCATTTAAGGAAGATGAATTGCAATTTGTGCTAATGGATTGTGTGGTAATTATTAAATATTTTGCTACATACTCAATATATAGATTGAACTATTTAAGTAAGACACAGTGCTACAATGAGCTCATGTAATTGTTTAAAGTTATACATTCCAACATTTCAAAAATTGTTTCCAACAAAGAAACTTTTGCAATTGAAGAATATTAAATTATATTGATCATTATATATAATCCACTTACGTTGATTACTCACTAATCAAATAAATGTTTTGTAGGAGGGAAAAGTTGTAATCACTGAAGTAGCAAACTTGTTGTTATGTTTGTACGCCAAAGAAAATGTTGGATTTGGTTTATTAAGAGAAAAGGCACAAGCCCTAGCAAGATATCTTGATCAACCATTAAAAACAATAGCCAATATGCCTTGAATATCATACTTACGTAAGAACATTTTGCATCAACTGTGTCATAATATGATAACTGTATATTCTAACACTTATAATTTTTTGTAAAAATTTATGATTTGTACTACCCTTGAAATAATATATTTTTAATAAATCAGAGGGTCGTTTATTGGTTTCAAAACCTGAATATCATGAATTCTAAGCTCATAAATCAGATGGATTGTCTAGGAGTACAAATCTGATAGCATTTAAAATTATTGCTGTCAACAAAATAATGTAAAAAGAACTAACCTAGTGTCTAGTTTCCTAACTTCACTTAGGCTATATAGTTTTACTCTAGGTGGCGTATATCGTTATATCCTTGATGACGTTATAATTTCTGTGATGTCACCATTGTGTTTTCGAAAGGGTTAATGACATACTTAATTAATTTTATTCTATTTATTTAATGTAGAAAGAATAAGACAGTAATAAAAGAAGAGAAATGTAATAATAACATCTGTTATTTCATTCACGTCCAAAACTTGCTTTGATACATAAAATTTACATGTCCATCAATTACAATCGTATGTATTTTATTATCACAAAATGAACTAAAACACTGTAATAATATAGTATATCGTGTATTATGTATTATTATAAAATTTATACTATTAATAAAGTTTCACACACATATGTATACATATATTTATATAACAGCTGGATTAGCATATCATTATATGTAACTGTAATAATAATAAGTTTGATATCTCTATAGTACTCAAGTCAAAATTTTGTTTTAAATACTTTTCAAGCATAGCCTTTATCTTTATACATGTAGTTGGAAGTATCCAAATTTATTTGTAAAATTAATTAAACATAATGTCTTTTGATCCATTATCTTTGTCGATCACTAAAATATTATATGAGAAAATATTGTATATTACATTAGAGAACCAAAATCAAAATTTGATTTCAAGGAATTTTGATCATTATTATAAAAGAAAATTCATTAAAATTTTTTTGCATTTGTTACTTTTTTTTATGAAAGATAATGAATTTATCAGCAGGAAATCGAATTATGCACACGGAGTTATAATATATAAACAAATTAATTATAGTACTATGAATACAATTACTGATTTTGGTCCGATCTTTTTTCTATTTCGAATTCGATTCCCTGGTACGTACATATATATAAATAATACAGTCTTACAAAAAATGCCTATTAAAAGAATACATACGTAGAAGAAATGTTTGTTTATATATATATATATATATATATATATAGATAAACGTTTAAGAATTCAATAGTAATACACATCCGTAGTCCTCGAAATAAGTCTAAAAATAAGTATACTTTTAATAACAAATTATTATCTTCTCCCGTTAATACATATACCTACATACATATAAACAATAACAAATATATACTATTCATTCCATTTATAAATAATACTAACACCTCGTCAAAGCTACGTGACCTTTGTAGGAACGTATAAAATATTGAATTCGAATCCTTTTGTTAAAAAAAGATATCCGAAATACGATCGTAGTCGAATATATCGGACATCTTGAAAAAATTGATATTGACACAATATTGATTATATCTTTTAAATGAGAGTTCTACCAGTTTTGAACTCAACTTAGTTGCCATTGTTCTTTTAATAGGATTCTTACATAAATGAAGAATATATATAATAAATTCACATTTATGTCATCCATTTTTATACATTTCCTCCTGCTATCCTTGCTTTTTTTTATCTGACTTAAAAATGTCATTTGTATTAAAAATTTATTTACGAATTTGTACAAAGAACTTGAAAAAGTTGGCTAAAACTTTTTGCATGAATTCAACGTATTAAGTATAATTGATACCGTTTGAAATTTAGAAATACATTACGAAACACGAACTGTTACAATGTTTGAAAAAAATGAAATTTATTACGATCTAAATATAAGGATCTCCATCGGAATACCCATACTCAATAAATTAAATAATAAATTACACCATGTAAAAAATATAATTCTTTAATTTTACACGTACATAATATATGCTCGTATAATGTTTTAACCAGCTTTTTTTCGTACATCTTGTATAATTTTAATTGTTCCTATTAACAATACATATTAATGAATTAATAAATTTAGAAATTTATCTATGAAAGTACAAATTTTTTCACATACAGATAGTTATTACATTTCTACACTTAATTACGACAATTTTATTTAATGTATTAATTAGATTAATAATTCGAATTTACAATGCAGAACCATATCGTATTTCATTGATATTAGTAACTCTGTATATTGCAGGAAACAATTGATATTGGTCTTAATGTTTATCGATTTTCGGTATAAAAAATGGTAAATATATGCCAATTAACACACTGAACGTTTCTATTTATACATATAATTCTAATGTTCCTATCTGTGAGTTCTACTTACTCGCTTAATATAATTTCATTCAAAAGTATATTATGCTAGTGTAAAAATTTAATTTCTTAATAATATCATCAAAGTGGTTTATGTTTTTAAAAAACAAAATTTTTTCCACAATATTATCATGCATACTTGTGCAGACGGTATGTAACATATAGTATATGATACATAATATATAATATTAATCGTATTACATCATATATTATAACATATTATATATTAAATATTATATAATTCTCACTGCATTTATGACAATTCAATGTCTCATATAATTTTTTCTCTCATAATTAATTCTTTTCAATATGAATATATTGTCTACAACACTTTTTTTAATAGGCCTTCAACAATTGACAACCTATGTTATGTCTATTATAATGTACTTTTACTTTGGAGTCTGCAAAAACGATAAATATATTACAACTTGATTTAATTTATTTAGAAAAACAAAATCTTATCCGAATATGAACCATGTTCCCCATGGATATGTATATAAGCAAATTCACAGAAATAGAGGTAAAGAAAGTAAAATACATCCACGGATAGTTTAAAAATGTATTATTCTGATTGCATTTTCATGACAAAATATAGTGCAACAAAAATCAAATGCATTTAAAAAATTACTATCAAGTAGATCAAAGTACTTCTTATTATCTTTCGTACAATTCGTAAATCGTTTGTAGAAGTTTCATATTCATGTTTTTTCACTTTTATACATTGTCGTTATTTTTTAAACAATATAATTAATTGCTTTTGTAGAAAATGAATTTTATATGTTTCGTCCCAGATAATTAAAATTATCATACTATTCATATATATAAATATTATTTTATGTTTTATAACGGCAGTGCGGAGGTAAGTAATTTAGTTTATATATTATGATAAAGACAGAATTAAAATAAAACGTATTTCTGTACAATTAGATACAAAATAATAAACTATTTATTCCTAAAAATAGAATCTATATATTGAGTGTAGAAATTTGTATGAAAAGATTGCCCTATGAATGCTATTGTCTCTTAAACTATTCAATGAAACTGAAACATAACTTTTGTCATTTTAAACAACAATTCCCACAACAGCAGTTAATGTTGAAAATTGTACAAGTTATTACTTCTGTGTAATATATACTTCTCTTACAAAGATGATCATTAAATTTTTGTAATGGGATAGAAAATGTTACTTGTAGCATTAGATTCTCCATTATTATTTAGTATATGATCCCATATCGAATTACTAATTACTACTTGTGCCACTGCAATCCGCGTCTATTTCCGTTGAATGTTAATAAAAAATCCAAGAAAAAAAGATGCGTATGCATTAGTATGTGGTACTTTCAGTTCTTAAAGCTTTATCGCACGTTCTTGCATTATAGCTACATATCTACAATAGGTATCATACCTTTGCATATTATCTGTTGTTTGTATTACCATTGTATAGGAAAATGATATAATGAAGATTTATATGAACTTAAATACATAAATGTAGAAACAAAAGCAGTCTTCATCTTGTCGCTGCACAGTTGATTTAATTAAACGAAGTAAGGAAAGAAAAGGACGGATTTAGAGATTACATGCGAGAACCCTTCTGCTGCAGAACCTAAAATACAATTTAATGATTGAAACTTAAAATAATATATCGAAGATTTTATATTAAAATTATATATCTAAGTTCTATGAAGTTAATCGGTGTATATTATTTCTTCCTTTCTGTTGTGTACAAGTTTGTTCATAAAGTCTATAAATGAACGAATTGTAGCATTGTCCAGCCTCTGCATTTTGTTATATAGTTTTTATTTCAATAAATGTTATACTCAAATATTTTCGCTGTACTTATAAGAACACTTTTATACAAAGATTATTACTTCCAAATAATTCTACATTATTTCATTCATAGTCCCCTTTTTATTAATATTTAAGAGTCCATTACTTTACAATTTTTACTATCACTAATATTTGTAGAACAAAGGGACGAAATACACGTGAAGTATTTCAAACATGCAATAACGAATCATGCAGGACATAGGGTAGAAAGTAACCAAACCAATGAAAGAAACAATTCTTTATTCGATGAACAGCATGCGATACAAAAATAACGGTATGGTACATATAGCAAACATCAGAGGCGGAACATGCTCATGCGAATTGGCCCCTGAATTGACACAAAACTAATATAAAAATGCTTCGATAATTAAAGTAGAATTAATTATCGATAATAGTACAGTATCGTTTGGATCAGATTACAAAAAGTTATAAAAAATGAAAAATAAAAATACTTGTAAGTTTGATTTGAACACTACAATGTAAATTACTTAATAATAGTTGAGTGCGCATTTTGAATCGACTATAAGGCGCTCTTTTAATTTTTTAAATTACAAAAATGTTATTTGTAATTTATCATGGTTTATATAAATTAGTATTTGCATACAGGTATGCAAGGAAATAAAATGAATAAAGAAGCGTGACTTATAGAAGATCGTTACCACAATTTTAAGATCTATGTCTTTCACTAAGTGATCTTTGGTAGTACTAATAATAAAATATTAACAATTTGTGACTTGATCTATACTAATGTAATATTTCATTCAATTCATTTGTAACGAGACAGACTGTAACTTATATTGAGATAAAAATATAAATCCAGTTCATTACAAATGAATCAATGAGATTCATAAAAATAAATATAATGGTGAAATATGGTAATACTGATACGTATCGGAGGTTCCTAAAATCTAAGATTCAAATATTTCTGAACTCTGAGTTTTACAGATAACACATTATAAGATTTCTTACATGTAATTATTATAATTAGAACCTCTGATACAAGAAAAATATGAATATTTAAATATTGACATTTCTAACATGAATTTACATTAGAGACTACAATATAATTAAGAAAAAAAGGAATAAAATCAGTACTATATAAGTATTTAGTCAAATCATAAGAAGCTTATCGATAATTGTTTTGGTTCAAATAGTGACGTGAATGACTTGAATGCGATAGTGATACCTTAACACGATCCGTTGATTCTTGTTCCTTGCTATTTAGTTGACTGGCCCCATATTCACGACTAACCACGCATAGAAACTCATCTTGAATATCACTTCCATAATTGTAATGTGACCCTGTGTTGATTAACTAAAACAGATAAAGTTACATTATTATAATTTTTTAGATAAATACAAGTTATTCATTGATAGATTCGACACAAGACAAATTAATCTAATAATTTTGCAAAGTATTCATTTTCTGGAGTTAGAAATGGAAAATATACCTGTTCAAATTTCCATCCATCGGACATTGTCGATACCATTTGTGTTAATTCATCCTCTTGGCATTGGAGGACTCTATAAACATATTTCTTTGAATCTCTTAATGGTTTGGTATCTCTTAATATAATTCTTTCTTTGACTAGCCGAATTAATTCTGTGATATTATAGAACTCTGCTTCTTCTAATACACCTTCTTCCGTTAAATCTTTATTAATCACTAATTTTCCATGACGCAAGTAGTTCAAAACTGGATTGAAGTATGTGGGATCACGGTCTATTAAATATGCTCCAGTTTCGTCCTGCATTGGAATAAATCAGATAATAAACGTTCCTACAAGGTATTTGCTTTCCCTTAAATATTGTCACGTTCAATTGCAATTAACTTCATAAATAAGAATATAGGTATGCAGTAAACAAAAAATGCTGGCATACGAATAGTAATAATTTTAAACTTCGCGGTTATCTTGAAACATCAAACTAACCTTGTCCGAGATAAGATCAGAATCTTCTTGACACAATCTGTAAAGAAACGAATTGGGGTCTCTGGCTAGTGTAGTTTTCGCTGTTAAAAAATACGTTCCACCAACGTTCAATCGAACCCACTGGTTATTACACCACTTTTGAACATGATTCTCTGTCATTTCGTACGAATTCATGCCTGTGACATCCGCCATACTTGCTTCGAAACTCCACTACATACGTACATATATTGTATGCATTACAACAGTATTATAGGGTCTGTAACGAATCAAATCAATATCTTAATGTTCTATTTTCAAACAAAAAAATGATTTCACAATGTTTCTTTTCGATCGGATTTAATTGATACAATCCAACTATTAGTATACTTTAATTTCATTTAGAAAGCTAGTGAAACTGTTATAAATATGACGCGTTCGGCGGGAAAGCAAACAAAATTACCAATTCAGAGATTGCTGTTCAAAACTTCTGATCATTTCTGTTTTCTAATTACGGAAGCATTTGAATTCGTATACTACAAACAGCAGAAGCTCGATGACAACGAAGAAATGAAAACGCAGTGTAAGAACTTGAAAAAAATTCGACGAAAGTAAATATTGAAATTTTTTGAAGTGACAAATGTCCGTATATCCGGTAAAATACATACAACGATAGTCTCGCATGTCCATGGCATCGATATTAAAAGAGCGAATGAGGAACAAATGAAAAATATTATTGTTTATTCGACGAGGAAACAGTGGTCTTCGAATTTTTCGAAATAGGATCTCGGTCGTGTAAATATAATTACAGAGCGAGTTGTTTCGAGATCCGTTCGATGAATTATTCGCATGGAAATTAGGAGTGCGAGTGTGTCTGGATTCGAGGCTTCGTATAAATACATCTACATCCTGAAAATTACCGGCAGTCATTGCGAAGGTCTTGTGATGAAGAGTTTGTCGCCCAACGAGGGCAAAGTTTAAGAACGTTTGCTCGAGCTGAGAATGCCGGTGAAAGTTGACGTTGTCCCCCCACCGCCCGCAAACTCGAAGCAGCCGGGTGTCACAAAATCTTTGCTTTACAACGGTTCGCGGTTCCAAGGCTCTCAAACATCGAAAGGCAACAGTTACGACGTAGAAGTAGTTTTGCAGGTTAGTTCCTCGACATTCTGGAAATTGCACCATAACTATCCGAAATTGCTGTTGTACCTCCCGCATCTGTCTTTACCGTTCGATGATTGATCTCGGGTTCTTCTTCTTCCCAATTGCGTTATAGATTTATGTTACAATTAATTGCATTGTTCGCACTTACAAACTATTCGATGTTTCGTATAACCTGCAAAGACATTTTCCAGAATGTTACTTCCGACTCTAAAGCCCGAACGTTTAAACTTGGTCAAGTACCCCTTACCATTTTAATCAATGTAAAAGCAATGCTAGTGAGAAGAAAAAAAAAAGCATGCCAGTTGATCGTCTCGGCGATTAACTTTGGATTTCTCAGCCTTTTAATATATCGCGAAAAATTTATTTTGCTGTTCACACATTTTTGAAGGTTCTTATCCAAAAGATACCGATAGTCGCGAAGAAGTCTAATGATAAAGCTTTCAAAGATCTAAGTCAACTCTTTTGTGTTGTGTTTAGCTGAGTCATGTTTAGATTATTATTATAAATTGTACGCGTACAAATATATTGTTTATATGTAATTAAAATTAAAAACACCTGTTTTTTTTTTGCAGCACGTTGACGAGGAAAATAGTTATCTCTGTGGTTATCTTAAAATTAAGAATCTCACAGAAGAATATCCATCTCTAACAACATTTTTTGATGGTGAAATTATATCAAAAAAATATCCCTTCCTGACTCGTAAATGGGATGCAGATGAAGATGTTGATAAAAAACATTGGGTTTGTATCGTTTTTACATGTTCCACTTTAAATTTCTATTAATTTCCATTATCGTTATGTGTGATTTGTTTACTAATAATTCCAGAGCAAATTTGAATCATTTTGTCAGTATGCCAAAACTTTTAATTCAGACACATTTGATTATGAATCTGTGAAAGGAACCGATTTTGTTTTCATGAGATGGAAAGAACATTTCTTGGTTCCCGATCATACTGTTCAAGATATCAGTGGTGCCTCATTTGCAGGATTTTATTATATTTGCTTCCAAAAATCTGCTGCTACAATTGATGGTTTTTATTATCATCGTAGTTCCGAATGGTAATATTCTTTTATATAACTCAGTAATGAATATACTAAGTACATTTGCAGTTGCAACATCTATTATTTTCACATGTCCATATATTTATTTTCATCTATAACTACGTTTATATTAAAACTTTATTATATACAGAAATGTATTCGTTTAATGTCTAGAGATATTTTTCAACAAAATTTTCATTATTTCAGGTATCAGTCTCTGAATTTAAAACATGTTCCAGAGCATAGTATACAGATCTATGAGTTTAGGTGAAACTGATAGTCTTTGCCCGACTGTTACCCGAAATTCATATTTTTTCTTCCTAGCACACAGATCTCATAAATATTCTAATCTCCGAATTAGTTTCTCAATTTAAATATTTCTTTAAATTGACCATCTTAATCGAGATACTTGACAATAAAGTATTTCACCTATTTTTCTTACATTGATACCATGATATGCTGCTTATTTCCTATACATATTAGACATGCTTTGAAGAAAAAAAATTACAGTTAACAGGTTGAAGAGGATTGCAGTGCCTCAGAAAGATACGCTTGATTATAAATTAGTTATTAGTATTCATTGTAAGATGTTTTATCAAAATAAATTAATTGATGCCTTTTATCAATTAAAATCAATGTTGTTTATTATTTGACATTCTTGTATTTTGTAAAATTGCAATTTGATTTTTAGATTTACAAGAAATATTTGTGCTTTTTATAATTTGACATATATCATTGTTTGTAGTTTTATGAATGAAATAATCAAAGTTTACACACGCTCCAATTCAAAAGTGTAAAAATGAAAAGAATCAATAATTTTCTGTTTATTTACTAATTTGGATTCTATATCATATGTAAATTTTTTATATGTATAGATTTAAGCATAATAAGGTATTTTTAGTGGGAATCAACATTTTTTAATTTATGAGATCTGTCTGCCTTAATAAATAGAAGGATGCCGAATGAAATGGTATAATTATATAAGAGAAAATAATCAAATGGAAACATGACAGGAATTTTAATATAATTTCATGATATATTTCTATCTGATGTTGATGTTTCGTTCTAATGTCAGTGTAATTATTAAAGAAATCGTAGGTGATGATAACTTGTTCTGCCTTAGAAGAGTGTTACACAGTGGAAAACTCGTCTCCACTATTTTCATTCACTAAGTTCTTATCACAAGTTCTTGCTCGCAACAATACAGTAAACTTAACAGTCTTTCCTCTGTAATATTTTTCGTGAACTGTATGCTTTTAACAGGTTATTAAAAAAACATTCTATAAATATTTAAACGTTGACCGTTCATAGACTTGTTAATATCAATGTAACAGCGATGAAACATTGAATCAGTAATTGATATAAAGTAGTCTAATGATTTTAAGAACGAGGCTAATCTAAACTGACATAGAAAGTTAAAGTGTAATTAACATATAGATGTACTCTAAAAGATTTTTATATTGTAAGAGATTAAACATTATTTTTCTCTCCTGCAAGGGATTATAACAAATCTCCTATTAAGAACATAAACATCATTATTTTAAAATTAAAATCATTATAAAATACTTAATGTTACCAATATAGCAGAACTTGTCCATTATTAGAAATTAATTTTGTCTATTGTATAATGTATAGAACAGGCATACATATTTATTCTAAAATATATAAACATTGTGTATAATGTATGTATTAAATAACTTTTGTACTAAGATGCTTTGAATCTCTTAACATTATCTGTTACATTTTTGTTTACCTAACAAAATGCAATTATAAAATAGTAGTTTATTAAATTAAAATGTTCCAATTATGTATGTGTTATAATTGACACGAGTGAGAACTACATTTTATTTGACTAAAGTACATAGTATTACTTTGTTGTAACTTTTTTGTAGTACATTGTATTACTTTTTAAAATACGGATTTGTAATGCCTGGTGAATTTAATATATAAATTCATATGTATCGACTAATTTTTGGTAGTATCCTCATGCATAACATAAATTTTAGGAAAAGTAATCGATACTTTTTGTATACTTGCTTCCATTCTAACATGTAAGTGAGAAGAATATTTGAAAACTTTCATAATAATACTTCTATTACGTGTTATGTATATTGTAGTTACTTTAATACCAAAATGAAGTATGGGTTAATAGTAATGAAGTAACAATAGCTACTAGAATTATGTGGACTACTGTTGAGTTGTTGATTGCTTATTAAATATCATATATGGAGTGTTGCGAAAATCGTTATACAATCAAAAAATAAAATGATTCTACACACTTAACAAACGTAGAGTAAAATTTTTTCACTGTGTTTCTTGTAGCAAACAGTGATAATAAAACTATATTGTTCGTATTTTATCAAGTTCGCGACTAACATATAAATTTAATTATACTAATAAACAACATTGGTGAGTGGTCAGTCAGTCAGTCGAAACATGAACATTTCTCCTCTATCTGTTCACTTAATAATTTCATTCTAGACAACTGAATGATAGCGGTAGATAATGTGACTCTCTGTAAAAGATTGAGAACGAAATCATTTGTACCCTATTTGTTTGTTTTTTCGGGCAGGATATAGTAAACACCATAATGTAACAAATCTGTAAAATTTATTATGAATGGTCAGAGTCATGAAAATATAAGAACCAAACATTGTGACCAGAATTACAAGGTCGTATGTAATAATAAAGTAATGTAAATACCAGTCGGTGTTGATATTTTAATTTACAACTTCGCAATATTAAAGCGACCATTACACCTATTTTCAATAAAATAAAAATATAACTTTAAGAAAGTGAGAAATGTATAAAATTGTTGTATTTCTGTATACATCAATTTTGTAGGGTATTAACAAAACTGTAATGCAAAAAGCGATGACGTATTACAAATAATTCGTTCTGTAAGATTTTACTGGTAGAATCAAATATATTAATGGTAAATAATGTTACAGAAAGTCTACATACACCTCATGATAGCATCTTTATCGTTAATTTTACATCTGTCGATGGCTGTAAGTTTCGAAAAAATATGACATTTTAATTACTCAAGATGACGTATACTATTTAATAAAAATTCTAAATGCTCGAAAAGAAGATACAAATATAATTATTTGTGAAAAATGCAAGTATACGCTCAGAAAAAGTTTGTATTTACTTTAAGTGATAGCTGGTTATCAGTATTACCAGTTGATAGGGTGGATTCTTTTATTTCCTTTTTCTCGGATAATGGTTTTGCAGATCTAGTTACACGTTCTGATCTTGAAATGGTTTGATGTCTTTGTACAAGAGTCATACTCTTCTTTCTCCTGCCATTTTTCTAGATGTAAAATTGATTGCATTGTTATAATATTAATAGAATTCAAAATGATATATATTTTATTTACCAAAATTTTCAAACAATATCGACAGATGTAAGATGTATTGGTTGATGTTGTTAATGAAATAATCTTATGTAATACAGCTTCAAACCCTAAGAATTTTGTATCAAAATTCACTTTAGCTTTAATTACATCAGCAAACGAATTTTGAACCATTAATGTATTTTCAACGAGATTATTATTGGTTTTCCTTGTCCCATTTAAGTGTTGGTTTCTCAATAAAGGAAAATACAATGGCTCGATCTTTCCATCATTTATCTTGTTCCGATTTTCGACCGTGTTACAGGATTGACTTTGCTCGTTCCAAATTTCTTTTGCATTAAAAATCGATTCTTCGCCTCGCAAAAGAGCTACAAGCACAACGAAAGGTTCGATAATTCGTCTTTCAAAGATTTTTATCGTAACTACAGATAGTTCCTATACGTTCGATTTACTTGCCAATAAAGTCCTTTAAATATTTTGTAAAAGTTTTATTAGAAGAAAGTACGTGCTGAAAAGCTTCATCAAATATTTTTTCATTAAAATATGTTCGTTTCAACAATGATTTGTCAGGCATATTGTATTCAATGGTATTAGAATTAAATATTTCCCATTGTTTGCGAGATATTTCGGCTTGCCATTCCAAAGCACAATCTTCTAATCTATTATTAATTGAATTTAATAATTCATTTGCTTCTATCAACTGTTGAGGGACACAGACATTTCCTTGCCAGAAATCAACAATATCGTTGCTATTAATTGATCCTTCGTTAATCGTTGTCATCTTTTTAAAATTAAATATTTTTATCAATAAATATTCAATAAACTCGTGCGGGGATTGTATACAAAAAAATTAAAGAACCATGAAAAAATGTAATGTTAAAATAAATTTACATCTCACTATATATTATACTTTGTTATTGAACAATTGAATGTTCGGTCATATACCCTGTGCATTTATGTATTCAAGTGTAATACGTGTATATATATATTACAAAAAGTTACATAGCATATTCGTACGCCGTCTAAACAAACTTAATATTTATAAATACTTAATTTTCTATAAAATTAGGTTGATGAAAATGTAAATAATAGACATATCATACGATAAATTAATCGACCCGATCATGTGTGCTGAAACATTATTTAAAAAGAGAAAAACATTGCAGTAATTTGTGCCGTACTACAATATTTTGTAAATACGAACACAGCGCCACGTATGCATTTACGACGTGTAACATTTCAACACTATGTAATATGTCCAATTCAAATTCGGAAACTTGTGTATGAAATTTACTTTTCTTATGAAAGAAAGTATATATTTCGTGACCGCAAACAATAGCATTTTCAATTGTAACTTGACCTGAAAATGATTGTGATCTATTTTTTGTGTGCACTTTCTTTAACCTTATTTGTGATGCGAAAGTTATACATAAAGAAACACAAAGTAAACAAAAATATTTGTGTTGTTGTTCTTGGAGATTTAGGCAGAAGTCCTAGAATGCAATATCATGTGCTGTCATTGATAAAAGAAGGTTTCACAGTAGATTTTGTAGGTTATTCTGGCGCGAGCCCATTAAAAGAGATCGAAGAAAGTCCTCGTGCATGTATTTATTATCTTCCACCTCCACCGTCTGTGGGCAACAGTATGTTATCTTTCACTTTACTTTAATAGTTATATTTCTCTACAAGATTGCACTTGCGCAATAAAATGATTACTTAAAAATAGTAGGAGTTTCTAATTAGGTATTTTATAATTTCAGATATTCCCAACCTTGTGCGGTACTTGATAAAAACTTTGTGGCAGACTATCACTCTCTGTTGGGTTTTATTTAAAAAACCTATATCCACTCACGTATTGATGCAAAATCCACCCGCAGTACCAACAATTCCAGTTTGTTGGTTTTATTGTGTTGCAGTAAATTCTCAATTTATTGTGGATTGGCACAATTATGCTTATACTATAATGGCATTAAATTTACGAAATGACCATCTACTGGTAAAGATTGCAAAGGCCATTGAAATATTTTTTGGTTCTAAGGCACAAAATAACTTTTGTGTTTCTGGAGCTTTGAAGGAAGATTTAAAAGTGAAATGGGGAATCAAGTTAGTAATTACACTTATAATTTTTTACTTTCACATATCCTGTTTAATCATCTTTTTTTATTTAGGGCTACAGTATTGTATGACCGTCCAATAGATAAATTCCATCCCATATCATTAGCAGAGAAACATCAATTTTTATTAAGCTTAAGCAAAACATACAATGTTTTTAAAGGTCCGGACGAAAACTCTACTATATTTACAGAATATAGATCGGATGAGGTACATTTGAAACCTGAAAGGCCTGGCTTAATTGTGTCTAGCACAAGTTGGACCGAAGATGAAGACTTCTCTATATTACTAAATGCATTAGAAGGTATTTTACATATTGCATCTCAGATGGTAACAATATCTAATGAAACGCATTTATATTATGTTTCAGAGTACGAAAATGCAGTTGAAGAAAACATCTACACTCTTCCTGATTTAATTTGTGTAATAACTGGCAAAGGGCAGCTGAAAGAATTTTATATGGCCATTATAAAATTGAAGATGTGGAAACATGTTACAATTCTGACCCCATGGCTTGCAACTGAAGATTATCCAAAAATGTTAGGTAATAGAATGTGGTACAAGTACTCGAATATTTACATTGTAGACATTTTTTGGAAACTATATGGTTTGTTGCAGCTAGTGCAGATTTAGGAATTTCTCTTCATACTTCGTCCAGTGGTTTGGATTTACCTATGAAAGTTGTCGATATGTTTGGATGTGAACTACCAGTCTTTGCATACGATTTCAATAGGTGTGGAACTGTAGTGGTATTATTATAATTTACAATATAATGAAATTTTTAACATATCTTTAAAGACACTGTTTTTAATTTTTAGTTTATCAGAACTTGTTAAACATAATGAAAATGGAATGATCTTTTCAAGTTATAAGGAATTAGCAACACGGTTAAAAACGTGGTTTGAAAACTTCCCATACAGTGACGTTCAAAATGGATTAAACGAAATATTCAAATTAAATCTTCACGAGTTTCAGAAAAATCGATGGCATGATAATTGGATCTTCAATGCGTTACCTTCATTCCAATAAGTAATGCAATAACAGTTTTATATAAAAGATTTGAAAATACTTATACAATACACAATTGTATAGATTTATGGAAATATAGTATAAGGATTTTAGCTATTTCTTATGTATTTTAAAATGCGATTACTTATTATTATTGTGTATATAACGTTGTAAATATTAATAATAATTAATTTCACTTTTGTTGCAATTATATTTATATTTATTCATTTGTTACATTTATGATATTACATGAACTACATGTAGTTTAGTTCCCTAAGATTATTTTCAAATTATGAGAAAATATAGGCTATATATAGTTCATTTTTAAAGAAAGTTCTTAAATCAGGTACAAAGAACTTAAACTAAAAGTCGTTCAATTTCTTGTTGTACTGCTTGAATTTGTGGTTTCAACTGCGAACCTTCGTTAACAGTTACAGAACAAGCAACAACAGGTCTAGACACACCACAAGCTCGACCTAAAGCTTGTTTGCTTCTTACAAATACATATGGTACATTCTTATCTTCACACAACAATGGTAAATGCAATAGAATCTCCAACGGTTCAGCATCTGCAGCCATTACAATGAATTCTGAGAGACCACGATTTAATGTTTTCGTGGCCTCGTTTGCTCCTTTTCTCAATTGTTTGTAATTCATTGCTTGCTGTACCAAATTAAGGATTTTTGCGGTTAATGTTGCATCCGCCAATGGGTAAGCTCTTGGATTGACTTCATCAGTCTATAAAAATAATAAAAAAAAAAGCAATTAAATTTCATTCTTTATTAGAACGTTCAAATCTGTAATATTCAGGTTAACTCGGTATCATCAGAGTTTCTGTTTATCACGACGATATATAGTATATACACAAACAAGAAACCACGTGTAAGTCACAACCTCAAAAGTACCCATTGATAATTATATTATTCAGTTAGTACTTACCATTCTGGAAAAATAAAATTACGGCTAGAATAATGAAGAAATTATATTATTACAAGAATCAGCAACCTCTCCGCGATTATTTAATAAAATCGCTTCACGGAGGAGTCCGGCCACTAATGCCTAGGAGGATCGGAGAAGAATGTACAAAATGCCGGCATTACTGTACATATATAAAAATATTTATCAGGAAGATCCAAGCATCGGAACACTATAACCACGTGACGGTGAAACAAGTGAACTAAAAGGCATGATGTGTTGCTGTCAAATGAAAACGAAATTTCCGTGTTGCGGTCTTACGTAGTTCCCTAGCTGACTGGTCCATTCTAATAGAGGGCGTGGAGAAAGTTCTGGCACAGAGTTAGGATCCATATATGTAAACACGTCGTGACATGTTCTGCATTACCGATTGCTAATGAAAAATGGTTATATTAGCAAGCAGCGAAAAAAAGTAAATATTAATTGTTTACTGTAACCCCGTCAAATTATTTCAGGTTATTCTATGAGGCAGATCTGAATAACTGTTAATGACTGATTAATTGCAAGAAAAACTATATGATGATATTATTGTAGCTGTCTAAAGCAGCATTGTAATGGTTATGTTTTAAAAGGTAGTCTTGAAAATATCATGATTATTTTTTTATGTTCACGGAGAGTTGACTTATTTTTGGTAACATGGATAAATGCGAGAGAAATGAAGCTAAGATCATCTCTCAAATACAGTATGCATTTCCCATTCTGAATGAAAAGGTTCGCTAACGCTTTATTAATTTCCGTCATATTCATTATATGTTAATGGAAATTTAACAAAATTATAACAATGCATTTTTACAGCTTCAAAATGAATGCATGGATGAAGAATTCACGAAAATAGTTGAAGATATAAAAGCGCTAAACTTGAAGCATTTTGTTGAAGATATGGTGATTTCTCAAATAAAATATCACATGCGGCAAACCATTGCACCTGCATTTTGGCAAAAATTTACATGCAATGTTGACAAGCAAGAAGGTTTTGAACGATTCAAAAGTGCGGTAGATGGACTGTATACACATATGACAGAATTTTTACCACTGTTAAAAAGATTAGAGTACCTTGTACAAGAAGAATCAATTTGTTCCACAACAAGAGGAAGCGATGTACCAAGTAGATTTAAATTAATTGTGAGATCTACATTATTAAGTCAAATTCCACTTGGTTATGAGTATGTAGTAGAACAATTCTATAAGATTGCATTTAATGTATTCTGTTGCACAGACAATTCAACGCAAGGTAATTAATATATACATTTATTTATCTATTGTAGTACTGTGTTCTCTGTTGCTGTATTATCCATTGTTTCAGTGACTACTGCCAGCAGTGATTACCTTCAATGTACTGGCTGCTACCAGGAAGTAGAAAAGTGTCATTGTCAACAGATAGTAATTATGTTTCATGAAACAAATCGAAAGTTGATCGAATTAGAATTATTGGAAAGACTAGCAGGAAATGTTCTAACATCGTTGATACATATACACATCAAGAATCACGTGAATCAATCATGCGATAAAACGTTTGATGTATCACAGATAGAGTCGCTCGAAAACGTAATAAATATGATCTATGTGAAATACTTGTGTGTAAACTTTGAAGCAGGCATGTTATTTAAAATTTAAATTTACAGTGGCTTGAAACGATCGTTATGAGTTGGTTGATAAGAGTATACTCTGGTGGTTTCTCAAAAATCATTTCCTTGAGCGACCAAACTCAGAATGCTATAAATAAATTTAAACAAAAGCTGTCTCACTTTCTGTATGAAACGTATACGAGATTCCGAATTGAGCAGCTTTTTGATATTATAATAGGTATTCTTCTATACATTACGTACATAATACAATTTACATGCATGTACTTAGATTACCCTTATGTTCAGAGTATCCTGATTCTCAACCAGCGATAGACGACTTGCGCGTTTGCTTGGAACGAACCGATTTAAGAAAAGTTTTAATCGACAGTTTACAGGATGCTTTGACAACGAGATTATTGCATCCTGGCGTGAATACACCAGATATATTAACCGCCTATATCGCAGCTATAAGGGCATTAAAACAGCTGGATCCTACAGGAGTTCTCCTCGAAACAATAACAGAACCAATCAAGTATTTATCGTTAGCATTACGTAGCACAGCTATATAATAAATTAACTTAGAAAACAAATATTTTACATTTGATACAGAGTTTATTTGAGAACAAGGGAAGATACTGTGCGCTGCGTCGTAAACGACTTGGTCGACGATTCGTCGAGCGATCTAGCAGATGAATTAGTGAAAGGTGAAACATTACAGCTAGACGATTACTCTGATGAAGAAGAAGATGAAGATTGGGATAAATGGATGCCTGATCCTGTCGATGCTGATCCCGGTACATTTAAATATAGACAGAGAGATTATGTCATTTCTATCGAATTCTAAACGATATACTTTTACAGCAAAATCAGCGCAACGTCGAGTCTCTGATATAATCTCAACGTTGGTGAGCGTGTACGGCAGTCAGGATTTATTCGTGAACGAATATCGCACGCTATTAGCAGACAGATTATTGTCTCAATTAAATTACCACACTGAACGAGAGATCCGCCACTTAGAATTGTTGAAAAGGCGTTTCGGAGAGAATCAACTTCACTTCTGCGAAGTTATGTTGAAAGATGTATACGATTCTAAGAGAATAGACGGGCATATACAATCGGATACCAGCTATACGTTGGAGAAGGAAGAGTTTCCTACGTCTGCTTTGATATTGTCAGCACAATTTTGGCCGCCGTTCAAGGAGAACTGGAAATTAGAATTGCCGAAAATTGTACAGACCCAGTTAAACAAATATGTGAAGGCGTTTGAAACCTTGAAAGGAAATAGAACACTTTGTTGGAAGCCTCATCTTGGAAACGTTACATTAGAGATTGAATTAAAAGACAGGAAATTAGAAATTAATGTGACACCGATACACGCCACGATAATCTTACATTTTCAAGATAAGAGTAAGAAATATTAACTAATTATTAATTTGGAATGTTCATTCTTTGAAAATATTTATAACTGCACAATCAAAACTGTTCTCTTTTTTACAGAAGAGTGGACTTTAGAAGAATTGGCAGAAGTAATGCACGCTCCCGCTACAGTGCTCAGAAGGAAAATAACGTTCTGGGTTTCCCAGGGAATATTGAAAGAAAGTTCAAACGATGTTTTCATACTGCAAGAGGAAAGTTCCACAAAAAGTAGGTCTTTAACAGACGTCGTTGAAGAAGAAGAGGTTGAAAGTGTAATGGCATCCGCAAGCGATCAGAGGGAAGAGGAGCTGCAAGTATTCTGGTCCTACATCGTTGGAATGTTGACCAACTTAGACTCGATGCCCTTGGAAAGAATTCATCAAATGTTGAAAATGTTTGCGTCTCAAGGCCCAGGATCGATGGAATGTGGTTTACTTGAATTAAGACAATTTCTTGATAGAAAGGTCAGAGAACACCAGCTATTGTTCTCTGGCGGTTTATATCGTTTACCAAAAGCATAGAATAATTTATTCGTACTAATCTTCTTTCGTGCCCGTTGTGGAACTATTCTACAAACAAACATAACATAAGGAAACACATTTATATAAAATACCATGACTGACTTTTATTTGTATCTTATATTCATAATATAATAATGAACGAATATACAGTAGTACACTTTTTACAGAGTTCATAGTGAAAAGTGCATAGCATGGTTTCATTAATTTGTATATGCATATTTCGTTGCTATGATTTTTAACGAACGATCTATAGTACAATTTATATACGCAACAGAAAAACAATATTTTTTTTGTTCCGCAGTCATCGTAACAAATCATGCGAATTGAGAACGTCGGATCATCGTTAATGATGCTTAAATTAAAGTCAAAGTAAGCGTTCGTGTCTGTACATAATTAAAAAATCGCATTTATTAATTGATAATTGTTTTACATTATTTTCCAAGCGGGTACTGTTAAAAATGTACGAAAATAATAAAATGTTAGAATTCTCTGAATCACATTGAATTTTTTTACAGTATAGCCAAACACCCGTGGAAAAATTTGCAATTGTATTCTAAACACAACAATAATAACAAATTTAACAAACATCGGTCCACAAACCAAACATTTTTAGAAATACGAGTACTATACAAATCAAGTTTCCTGTTATATAATTTTCCTAAATTTTAAAGTGTAGAATACTTTCGAAAATTTTTCAAGAGAATCCTTTCCCCATGCAAATCATTTGAATTGTTGCTCCGTTTGACTAGCCTACAGAAATACGATTTTGTGTTATTAAATATCAAAGCTTGCAAAAATAAAATGAATATTCATGAATTGAAAATAAAGAACTAGATGAATAATTACTATTTCTTTTTTTTAATGCAACAGATTTGTAAAAATAGTCTGTAATATAATCTTCTTTGTACACGTAGCACTACAATGTAATAAACGAGTGTCGATGTTATAGTATCAAGCACTTTTCATCGTGAACGCGTAAATCATTTAACTATTAGTCATAAACTATTTAAATTGTTCCAAATAAAATATAAGAAAATGAATATTGTCTTTTTTTTTGTTGTTAATGTTACATAGTCGTAAATAGTCCTGTCGCTACCCTCTGTGTATCGTAACGCAACCGTAGTCATTTAATCCGTGTAATTACAAAGTGAACATTATTGGAATTATCACCAATTAGAATATTCGTGTTCCGATACTTGTGTACCGCATACACTCATATGTTTCATATTAAAAAGAAATCGAATATACAGCTTTATGATCAAGTCAGTTTCTTTGGTACTGAAAAATAATTAATATCACGTTGATAGATACAACTAAGTAGGTATTCACATATTGCCATAAGAAACTATATGCGCAGCCTACTTTCTAAATAAAAAAATTATTTATAGTAAATTGCATACTTCAAATATGAAAAAAAGTGTATAATTCGTATTTGTTAAGCGAATTCATGAGATATATCATGTGCCCTCACGAGACTTTTCGTGGAAAATGATCGCACAAATGTTCGTCTAAAAAAGAAAATCGATTCGCTACGAATATCGAAATCAGACTTGAACAGATAAACCTGTAATGTTTCTCCAGAATGTTCTATTGATTTTCACAATATATTACACCATTTTTTATACCTTTTACTCTTTTATTTTTACACGCTCAGTTGCTTAAAATAATGTCTGCAACACACTGACATCATCGAGGGTGGAGCATCTTGTTTACACAACAGTTTCTCCTCACCTTCTGATAATCTCTCTAATGATAAATTATATTCTCTGTCGAAAACACCTGTAACACAAGCGAACTTTTAACACCTGTTCAGAATTAATCCTAGACAGGAAAAATCTATATGGACATCATTCAGTAATTGTAAAAGCAATAATTGTATACCTTGATCAATATTCCCTCTACCCAAGACAGTAAATGCCAAAAACAAGATATCACGATATATAGAAAATAGAGGTTGGTCAAGTGCTTGATTTCTGCTTCTTTCTAAGGCCACTCTTTTAATCGGATCCGCTAGATCATTTCGACGAACGTGCGCGATCACTGACTGTATTAACCTGTTATAAATGAAAATCAAACGATATGTATACATTTCAAACGAAATGTTTAAATGTTAAACCTAAACATAAATAGTCCAGTTTACGTTTTATCCTCTGCAACGTTGGATTTCGATTGGAGGTACATAGGTAGACGATCCATATGAAGTCTCTCGTTGTCCCACATGGTTTTAACACCTACTGCACCATAGTTTATTTGTTCGTGTTTCTTATCGTTACTTAACCATAGATCTGGCAAGTGACTCGTTAAATTAATTCGTTCAAAGTACCATATAAGATTCCAATACACAATTGGATGTTCTTCGATGAACTTATGCTTTGTAAGACATGTATCACCTTCTTGACTTAAGACACTTTCTAACTCCTTCCTTAGAACTAAAGGGTTCAAGTATGGCACTGTGGTGGGTTCCAATAATTCTTTTGGTTTGTCCAAAAGTTCAACTAGTGCTCCCATTAGAGGATCGTTTTTCCTTTCGTTTTCTTCGCATCTTTAACAAATTTTACACAAATTTTACAACCGCACGATATAGATTCGCATATACATGAAGTGAATCGCTATGAACAAAAACGATAAAATAGCTCTGTCATCGTTCGTCTGATCCAACGATCAACAGATATATTTAGTAGTTTTTATTACCACGAATCACTCTGTATACCTGTATTGCCCCTATAAATGTCGCAGGTTTCTGACTAAATTGCAACAAAGTTATACAATTTAGAAATGAATTACTGTCATCTATCTTTGATACAAGTCTTGATTCGTAACGAACACACGGCAGTTAGTAAAGTAGGACCTACGACACTTATAGAGACATTATACTGTACCTTTCATTACCTATAATCTAATATCGTTATAGTCAGCAAAGGTACTGTTGCTTTGTCACAATATTGGCAGACAGTGTTTAAATTCGAGTCCTCCGGTTGCCAACCAGCCATGATCTCTTCGTCGTAAAGTATGGAAGCGCACTGATGACATCGGCTTGCGCTAGATAGTACGAGTTCAACAGCGATTCGTTCGTCGAGCTCTCTTGACCCTTTCGAATATAAACATTCCAAGTCATCCAAAGCATAAGGATCTAGATTTCCGTCACCTGTTTAATGAAAATTCGTTTCATTAATTATTTGAATACTTTTATCTCTTAATAAAGTGTAAAATTGCACAGACCAGCCGTTTTCAGGGCTTCATTCCGATCTTGCACAGATCCATCGGTCATTGAATCCAGCGATTCGTGCGACGCTCCATGCGTCATTCTATAATCACGTTCTTTAAGTTTCACAGGTGTGCTGGTCGCAGAAATAGCTTCTTTAATTACGTCAAACTTTTTCACCACTGTCGTGGCGGCCGATTTTAAACTATTCAAACCACCAAGTATCAGCTCGTTGGACTTCTTTCCTGTTAAACTTGTGGTGCTGAAAGGAGTGTTTTGTTAAACTACCAAAATTAAATTACAGCGTGATTGTTATAGATTGAAGTAATATACTTGAAACTAAGCTTCAAACTAGATCCCAGGCTGGATAAACTGGAGGTAACACTGTCCTTTTGAGACCAAAGGCTGCTCAACTCTACCAGCCTTTCCCTCTCTTTATCTTGTTCTCCTTGTTGCGCCACAGAATGGGGCATTGTTTCGCTTCTTTGTAGATGACCACCGATTGCGGCACCGGTTGTTTCGTCTATAGATTGATGAAATGTTGCACTACGTGGCAAGACATTGCTAAAACAAAATCAACGTGTTATATTCAGGAGAAAAGTAAGTTAAATTTAAAGAGAGCCGATGAATAAACTTACCTTCGAAATAAAAGTGGTCCTCCCGGTCTCTCTTCGACATTATTAAAAACAGTTAGAGTACACGTTGAGCAATTCGAATCGTTCTCTTCTGAAGGCGAGACGATCGGCGTCTCGTCATTAATTAGGGCACCCAACGGATCATTTTCGGTGACTGGTGTGCGTATAGGACTCTTCAATGGTGATTCTAAGCTCGGAATCAACCTGGAGTAGATTCAGACCATGTTTTAAACAGTCTCGAGCAATTAGGGAAAAAAGAACAATAAAGCTACCTTTGCGTCATAGGTAAATTATTTAGTTCCTCTATTTGTATGGCGTTTAACGCCGCAGAGTCTTTTACTATACTGTTCTGTCGTGGAAGCTTTTTTATTTCAAATGGTCCGTATTCTGGTAAATCCGAAGTGGAACTTCCTTTCGTAGCTGTGAATACAGTAAAATGATACAGTGAATCGTCTTGACAATACAAGACACATTAGGCCAAACTAATCGATGCTTACAGTCGCTGTGTGCAGCTTCTGTGTCTTGAGAATGAGAACTGTCAAGACTAGACCTAGAAAATGCATGTTCCATATTCGCGGTTTTACCATCCACAGTTAACAAATCTGCATTCGAGCTCAACCTTCGTCTGGCACTACGTTTACCAGCTCTCTTAAACAACGCGGCTCCAACTATGGCATTTCTAAGTTTATTCCACATCAATTGGCTGGAGTTGGTCATGTCGGATGGCCAAGTTGCTTCTAATACAGCCTAAAATTTGTATTGATAACTTATTATCAATCAATGAAATTGAAAAACAAAAACAACGTTGTCCATAACAGTAACGAACCTTGTTATAAAATCCGTATGTGAGAGCGTTTGGCTGAACACCGCTGCGTTTCATATGAAATAATAATTTTACAGCTAAGACAGGCTGTCCATAAACACCACAAAGTTGCATCATAGCTCTATAACAGACCTGCAACCCAAATTTCTTATAAAGTTCTGTGAACAGATTTAAGGATAGTTTATAAACTCGCTAAACTCACCTCTTCGATAGGATCAAGGTGTAACTTCATTTTAACTAATAAATCGTATGCCTGATGCAAAATTGTCGCTGGCTGAGTAGACACTTGCAACATTGCGGGTAAATGTAGAAACCAAAGACTGTAACAGGTTCCGAGCAGGCATCTGCCCCACCGATCTGGTTTTGCTGCCTAAGAAATCAAATATTATTTGTGAATGAAATCTAAAAAGTGAGAGAATGATGAAACAAATAAGTCATACCTGCTTGCGCGCCATCCTCTGTGCCACCTTAATTTCGTGTTTCGTTCTACGTGCCATAGGACTCCCTGGTATTATACCGAAGGCACTTAAATTCGCGTTCTTCATGTTGAAATGTTTCTGTGGCCTTATTAAGTCGGGATTCAATTTGAATGTGCGATAAATGAGCGGGGCTTGATTCGGACCAGCTTCTGGTGGAGGTATAAATACTGTTCGTTCGCTATGTTGAGATTCGTCCAATTCCAAAAGTGGTACTAAACATTGTTACAAAAATATTAAGCGACGAGAAAGAAAACAAAGAAAAGTGTTGGATTCATTTTTACCATTTTCATCCTCGACACGTTCGGTGCATTCGTCGAAAAACGCTAAACCAGCCATATCCATATCGGATACGAAACTCGTTTCTTCTATAAACCTAAAAAAGTAACATGTTTTAATTCAATTACATGCTCCCATCCGTTGCAATGTTTAGACATGTGTGAATCAGATATCGACATTACTAATCGGTGTAACACAGATATCGTGTTGTCACTAAGGCTACATTTAGTATCATCACTTTTACAAATAACGAGAAATTGAATACGATATCTTATACTAATATCAACATCTGATTCATGTCTCAAACTTTGCAATGCGTGATACAGTAATATAAGAGTACGTGACGAAGAAACCGGTATTTCAACAATTGAAGAACAAATGTAGTACCTTATAAACATTTGTGTCTTCACTAACATGCTATAAAATTTCGCGTGAGCTTTGTCTCGACTTCTGAGAAACGCTTGTATATTAAATAAACTAGTCGGATCCGTTGAGCCAACCGTTGGAGCTTTTGTAATGGGCAATAAGAAAGCACGATATCCTTTTAGTATGGTCGCTGTAAATCTTAAAAAAGCATCTTGGATTTCAAGTTCCAAAGCCTGCTCTTTCCGCTTCTGTTGAAATTCTTTATCGACACTGAACTCTTCGTCATCTAAATCTGAAAGGAAAAGAAAAACATGTGAGAATGCAATAGGAACAGAGAATGTACGAAAGTGATGTATACACCTTTCATAGATGAATAACTTTTTCCCAAAGAGATCAGTTTTGAATAGAGATGCTCCAGACAATTTCGAAGTTGTCTAGCTGCCTTCTTGGGCAGCAATTTCACGTTCAGGTATTTCTTGTCGTCACAGATTGCTATGTTATTCGTATCCAGATTAACGCAATTAACGTCAGAAGGTGGATCGTATAGATCAAAGAATCTAGAATCCACACCGATTAAGAACGGTAACGGAGCATGCAGTACCTATAATTTCAAAACACGTTCTTATATTGTACATTAACACCTGTCTGCAAATTGTCGATATAAGTATATAATTCACCTCTGCTAAACCTAATGGACACAATGGTATGTACGGACATTGCCATTTAAATGGAAATAATATCATTGCGATAGCTTCACTGACCGATGTAAGTACATCAGGACGTAATGAATGTACAAGTATCTTCTGCTCGGTTAATATTAACAGCAATATAAGTAAGCAATTGTCAGGCCCTAAATTAGTGAGTAATTGCCGGAAACTAGCGCCGGACCTAGGCAACGCTAAGTCTTCCGGTTGCGTTAAAATTAATCTGTTGTTGGTGCTTCTTAATTGTACAAGGATTCTTGGTCTCTGCGGGCTCGGGAACGGTATGTCGTACAAAAAATATGCTATATATTTCTCAATAGGAACGTTCTGCGGTTTGTTATTGACCATGCTATGTAGAAAAACTAAAAATTTCTCGAAGGTATCGAAGAATGGCCAGTGAGAGAGAATGCATATCGATTTACTGATATTCAACGACTGAGAAGCGGGATCCGTCAACTGCAGCTTCTCCAATTGCAGTTGGGTAAGCTTCTTAAGTATTCCAGTCCGCTTAAGCGCTTTTACTTGCGACTGTTCCTTATCGATTTCTGTATGGTCAACTAGAACAAAAAATACAGTTGACAAAACATAACTTTACAGATTGAACGGATGTATATTTCCCTACCAGAATTCTGAATATTCTCCGCGAGGATATCCGGCAACTGTTGATTCTCTTTCGAATTGGAAATTTCCATTTCCAATTCAATCTCCTCGTAAAACGTTATTGCCGAACCGTATATTTTCTGCGCCGCATCGGCAACAGTTAAAACAAATGTCGAGAACACTGGTTTCGGTTTGCTGACCATCTTTGGCCAACATTCTATTGTCGCTCCCATCGGTAAGCAGAACATTGCCACAGAATTTGGAAAAACGAAACTATTGTAATCGCACATCGGATATTTGTAAAGCACGGCCGGCTTAAATGATATCAGATTCGCGCGATTCATGGACTTTTTGTAACACAAATATACATCACTGCCTAACATGCCTTTGTTCAAGTTCTTATTGATAATGCAGAAAGCATGCGGCGGTGTTTCTCCTTTGTTCATCAAGATCACGCATATATCTGTCACAACTAAAGAGTTGCAGGACATTTTATGACTCGCCCGTCTATATGTGACAAAAATTTTTGATGTTGAATTGTTCACATTTGCTAAATGTCCATTAGGAGTTTCCAACACCATTTTTGCATCTTGCATTATACGTTCTTTGCCATCATATATAACACCTGGTATTAATATTTCTTGTTGAGTATATACTTTGAATTGAATTTTATTATATTGTATCTCTTGGCTTACCTATATCAACTAAAGGAGGTTTGTCTCTTCCTCTGCGATAACATAAATAACATTCATTTGTTCTTAAGCTACCATGGTTTAAATCAGCCGATAAACCTGAAACAGTATGTTCTAACAAAGTATATCCTTCTGGACACTGTTCACCTAATGCTGGGAATATAATGGCAAGATCAGTGATCGGAGGTTTCATGTGCATGTCTTTGACATGTGTTCCCTCTTGGTACCAATCTTCCAATTTCTCTTGAGTTTCGTTATCATTTTCAAAATCACTATCTTGACCGGGCAAACCAGCAATAACAAAATAATCTGCTACCCTCCTTTCATCCATGACTATCTAGACATACAGAAATTATAAGTGTTAGAACAAATAAATCAATGTTTACGGTATATAATAACATATAATATACAAAGAAAATTACCAACTTTAACCAAAAACTTCTTCACATGGTATTGAAATAATCTTCTGCAAAACTCCTCTCATATATTTTAAAATAATATCTGTTACTTTCGTTTCCTAACGATTTTACAAAAATAATAATCCTTAATTAAATTGTTTTGTAAAAGCATCCTACAATCAGCTGAAATCCGTATTTAATTAGTATAACTTATGTACACACTTGGAAAAGAAACAGAGCGGTAAACATAAAGACATGATTAAATTACCTTTGACAGGACAAGCTAGTCTGAAACATTAATATCTTCTCAATGGAATTTTTTAATTTCGTACTTATCAAGGTTATTATTTGATAGATGCATTAAACTGAATTTCTTCACAACAACAGCGATATATTTACACTCCTCGCGATTACTTTACCGAAAGTGTGCCTTCTGAAAATGCACAATCAAACATGTACCGTGATTTATATTGTTCGTAACTTTTCTTGTAAATAGAAAAACTTATAAGATGAATAGTTATTCTTCAAAGGGAAATGAATGGACAGCGTACGAGAGCGTAGAATAAAACGAACGAAACGAAGCCAACGTTACTATCACTTGCACTAATTCACTGATGGTTTAAATCTCTTAATAATGACATCAAAACCTTTTCCACAAATCGTTTTGAAAGTTAAGTGTTTCTAGGTTATGTGTCATGCCAACTATATTCTGTGCATTTACTTCAATCGCGAACAGCATTATGAAAATGTCACAGATATTCTCAATTGAAAACCAATGTGTTTCGGTCGTTAACTGTTTTTTGTTCACATGACCAGAATAAAAACTATTCCGTTAAAAATAAAACATGTAGCACATTGTATACAGTTAAAAATTAAGCAAGTAGAAAATTTTTCAAACTATAAACAGCCTAAACATTTTCTACCATAAGTAAATTGAATTTATTATTTTAACTTTCACGATGCATATATAATTGTTCCTTATACTTATACTAACTCTTGAAAAATACGATTGCAGAACATATTAGTAAATGTCATGACCATACATATCAAGTTTAAAAAAAGTTGTAACCAAGCGTATAGTTAAAAAATAAATATAACTAACTTATATATATGTATGTACATATTCCAAAGTTAAGCTCTCATATGCAACATGTAACGCGTCTACTCGTGTTTCTTAAACTGTTTTAACTTCCATCAGTTTTTATCATTCGGTTCCCTAGTATAATAACGCGTGATACTTTCAACGTTTATTGCATAATTACTAATAAATTATTCAGACATTTTTGTAATAAGTAAATGTATGAATAGCCTACCTAGTATTTCATTGTGCACAATCAGTTTTTGGATCACTGTGCTTTAATTAATCTACGCATACTTTTAACACAAAGACCATAATTTTTTTTCGATGAATACAGATTATTGTAAGGATACTTGTTTTATCTCTAATACATTATTTATTGCTTATGAATTTTTAAAAATATAGAGAATAACAGTTTATAATGTTGGATACCATGGAAATGAATGCATTTAATTAATACATATACGTACATATATGTATGTATACTCCTTCCATGCATATATACATATATATATATATATATACATTGTACATACGCCTATGAAATTCGTTTGTTCTATACATTGTGTTTATTTGCTCATTGAAAATGTCAGAATAAATCTAAATATACGAACGCAAATGACAATAACAGTATTAGTAATTTCAAGAGAATCTCGATATAACAGTTCTCTGCATTATCCTTGATAAACATACTGATTGAAGGGCACGTGAAGGGCGGCTTGGAGAACATTCTTGTTTATGGGACTTCAAACGTTTATATTGATAAGAGGCCACGTTTAACCAAGTCTCTATATATCTAATGGGCCGGTTTAATATTCCTACCTAACAATTCAGGCTTACGCGTTGTAACATTCTTTCTGGTTTGCGATATTTTCTTTTTAATGCAATAAAAATTAAATTTTATAATCGCATTGTTACATGAAACGTAACACTGGAGAGATAAAAGATGGCAAAATATAATAATGTACAGTAAAAGTAAAATATGAGGGATTTATGTTATTTGCATTATGAGAGATAAATTTTAATGTACACAAGTTAACCGCGGTAATGAATTTGTTTAGATCGTAGTCAATAACTAACACATCTTTATAATATAATGAAACATAGACAAATTTTTATTTCCACTAATGATTACTAATTCTGTGCGCTTACATCGGCAACAATGGCCTATTTTATGATACTCTATTTTGCTTACACTCGATTATCCCGTTCATACTCTCCTGGTCGGTCTGTTACAGGTCCTAATTAAATGCCGTAAGTGATCAACTCCTCGCATCACGATGATCAACGACTCCACACAGCAACAAAAACATCACGTGGATACCTACACCATTAACTAAAAAGTCTTTCTGTCTGAATGGAGAAAACCTTCATTAGTAGTTAGTTACATAGGAATTCATGTTCTTAAATAAAATGATTTGTAAACAAAAATATAATATCACTCACTATTCATAATTTTAAAAACAGTAGTAAATTTAATATTTTTATTAATACAGAATTTATGTATTTATTTCATCGTATTATTATATTTAACATATTGAATGCTTGATTCATTTTTGCAGTTGTATTTGGTTTGAAATTTTGTCACTTTATTAGACTTTTGTTACGATCTGTAATCTGTAATACAAGTCTAATTCAGATATATACAATGCGTATATTACTGGAGAATTGACAGACCACGTTTATTTCTGTTACAAAAACTACCATGAGTTATGTTAATGCTTACCATATAAAAAAGATATTAATTATAAAATAACTAATTTCCAACTAATAGCAAGTATACATTCCATGATTGGAGAACGTCGATTTTTTTTCTCTAAAAAAGTAAAAGAAATTGATCACAAACTATAAATTCTAATAAAGAAATTCAAATGTACACTTTTATTGTTGTTACAGCTTCAACAGCATTACCATTAAAAGTCCATTTCGTAAAACCTTTATATATCCGACTCTTCCTTTTATGAAAGTATCAAAAATATCCTTTCTTGTATTCATTCCCCAACAGACAACAAAAATGAAACATTAGATTCATAATTAAATCATTAAAAATATAATTAACTCGTTTAAAATAGATGTTGCCTAATTATTATACAGGCCCTTCGACTAACATTCATTCTACCCCCTTTTCCAAAAAAGGTGAAATAACCAATAACAATGCAGATCATCTTGCTTAACTCTAATTCGACTTCAAGATGTAGAACTAAGTAAAATTTATAAATATGGTACAATTGATAATAAGCTTATAGAGCACTAATAGATTAATTACAGATAAGTATAAGTAATAGCATTGTGTCGTTGAATCTTATGGCGATTTTTAAGTCCCCTGCTTACAAGTAATATAATCAAGGATTTAATTAAATGTCTGTTCTCATATTCAAATTGAGTATGTGTCATTCAGTCGAACAAACACACGCACCAACCACCACAGTGGACTAGCAGCCATCTTGACTAGCTTTTTTCAAATCTTTGCTGTTTCCTCCCATTTTATTCCCATCAAAATGAGAGTCTTCTGGGCCAGCAACATGTTGCATTGTGCTCTTCCATATTCAATGGGTATAAATCAATCCCCAGGATGCTCAGGGCAACTACGATTCACTTGAAACCATTTATCAATGCAGCTGAAATATACCAATTATATATGGTTGATTTCAAAATATACGCAGAATCGTATAATTAATTATAGAATAACATTGAAATGAATTTGCAATAGACCTGTTTATACATATTAGAACATAAAGTTTCTCCTACTTGCCAGAATTTTAATAATACTTTATAAAACTGAAGGAGGAGACATTTCTACCTACAGACATACATTTCTGTATAGCTATGGGCTTCAGTAAAACTGTTATCGTGTTTTTTTTTTTAAAGATAGAGAAGAAAGTAGGTATACTAATATATGGAATATGTACAATCTAGGTTGACAATGTTTAAAATTTCAATTATACTTACTTTTTATGATATATACAAAGGCATGGTAAACGGGCTATAACATCACCAGGTTGTAAATCTTCGAGACAGATAACACACTCGCCTTTCTCATCAGACAATACATCTTCTACAATACAATGCAAAAGGCATTACGTTAATTTCCTTTCCTGCATGTCACATTGCAATAATAAAAGTACAAGCTCACCATTGTAACTAAGACGTGGTTTGGTCAGGCACATGACCAGGTGACATTCTATATCATCCGGTAGAATAAATTTGGAGCATACAGGACACTGTAGACCTTTAAAGTAAAACATATTATTCACAGATAGGAGCTTCAAGCTTGGTAAGAAGTGATAAATCATAAAATTAGTAGGAACTATACCATAAAGAATTCTTCTCACTTGATTAGTTGGTACAACTTCAGTCTCAGACTCATTTAAGCAAGAACTTATTATAATTCCCATAATAAAATCGGCGTAACTTGACCCCTTCCATCCCAAATAGTAAAATTTTGTTTAGATCTTAAAACGTCATTATTTTAAATTTACACTTTTCACGATCGTGATTTAAAATTTACGCAACTACGTTTGATCACGATTGATTTACATGTGGTTACCGGGACAACTAGAAGACAACATGCGCCAAACAAATGTCCGCCGCCTTTTGCTCGCAATTAATTTAAAGCTTTTCAATAAAACGTGATCATAACATAACCTAACTTTTCGTCATTCTGAATCCGATTATGTACGTGACTCGTAAAGTACTTTTACATATAACTTGTTCTATGCACTTAATCAATTTAAAAGGATTCGATAATTATTGTAACATTCACAATATATGCAGATAAACATTCAAATGAACTACCTTTTTTTCTATTTAAAATACTGAAAATGACGTTTCATCTTATTATGATATCTGTACATATGTAGATAAAACACATGTATGTATGCATACATACATACACGCACACACGCACACACACCCTAAAATGTACATATATACGTGCTCAACACTGTTATGTAATCAATAATAAAATCTTTGATATTACTATATTAAAAATCAATACGTAATATCAATGTTGTAAATTTTTATACTTTATGAGCGTGTATACACATATAGACGCGCGCGCGGCATGTATATATTCTTATATTTTTATAATTGTATGTGTGCCTTTGTATATAAGTTTCATACCCATATCTCCCTCTCAATCTATCTCTCTTTCTCTCTCTCTCTCTCTCTCTCTCTATATATATATATGAATAAAACATTATATGTTTATAAACATAACAGAATACAATGTTTCTTGAGTATAATTTAACTTTTTATACAAAGATAAATAAACCAGTTTAAGTTCCATAGTAAGTTTGATCTATTAAACTTACCGTTGAGAGACCAAATATGAGAAGGCAAGCTATGGGCAGCATAGACGCGTCCACCATCTTCATCGGCATCATCTGAATCAAGTTGTGGTAGACCAAGTGCTTGGCCAACTCCAACACCAACGGAGGAAGCAAGACTACTTTGTTCTCCTGACGAGAGGTCTGGCACTGAACTCAATGAACGAGCACGTTGCCTACTATCCCCAGATACTCGAGAAGTCTGAGACTGATTGCCTTGCTGATGTTGATGTTGCAACATGGTAACACCTCCAGGTAGAGAGCGCAGCACAGAATAACTCTGCATTGTTGTCTCATTCTCTCCAGTAGAGGATTGTCCATTGCCTCCAGCGGATTGTGTTACAGTGCTTGGTTTAGCTCCCATCCCAATATGAAATAGTTTAATAGTTTGTTTCAATAGAACTGAGTTCTCGCGTAATAGGAAATTCTGCCTGGTAATCAGAAGAGAAATTAGTATTCCAAATATTGGAGTTGGCAGTAATACACACACTGACACAATTCTTGCAGAGACAGTCTCCAGGTTCTTCTCAGTTTTTACGTTCGGAAGGCTGGTTCGAAATTTATGAATCTTCACGTCAGTAATGTTACAACACTCTAGGATTTAACGTAGGCCGGAATTTTGCAGACATGCACCACAATGAGCAAGTCATATCGTCCGAAAGCATACCAGCGGCTTGTCACGCAAAATACCCCCCGACATCTTGTGAAAAACTTCCTAGAAGTCAGTAATCAGCTGCTAGATATCCATTATGAATTTACGCTGCGTGGTCTCGATTCGTTTGATTCGTTCACTACTCACCGAGCGCATCGAGAGCAGTTCGTTTAATATGTCTTTCTGATTGGTCGAGTAAAATAGAAATATAGTATTCCAACTGGTTGATCGTAGGGTGCTGCAGTGTTCAACCAATCGAAAATTGTTTCCCAGTTCAACACCCTTCGCATGTTCTCGCCTAAATCTGAAACAATTCAAGTAAGATTGTCTATCTTGTATTGCTAAGCGTCTATGTTCGAAATATTTTAATCCATAGACTTAGAATATCTTGTTAAAGGCGATACGAAATGACAGTTGCCCAGTGCACATCCGAACAATGAACACAAACTTTCACGGGAGTTTCGCTTCTACAAAGATCATTATTCTGTGTAGTAGAAAACTTCATTGCGTTGAACTTCAGATTTCAGACATCCCGTCTCGGAGCAACTCAAAGTGAGTTGGGTTGTCTATCAGCACGTTCTGGTAAAGATAAATTAAAATTGTCTTTGTTTCAAATTAAAACGAAACTTAGAAATGGCTGCGTGGAGACAAGCAGGTTTAAAGTAAGAAAATTCTACTGAAATGCACTTACTGTTAAGAAATATTAATGTTATTAGAAGTATGTTATATAACTTCTACGCGTATTTCTTATTAAATTTTTATTGTAGTTACATCAATTATTCGCAAATTGCTGCAAGGCTTGTTAGGCAAGCCCTGAAGTCTGATGTTAGGGCAGAAGCTGCGAAACGCGATGATGCAAACATAAAATTTACTGCATGGAAAGATGGTAAACCAGTTAGTAAGTATAACTGGAAACATTTTATAGAACCCAGTTCATTTTCGTATATAATTTTTAATCGAGGTTTATTCATTATATATACCTCATGGGTAACCTTAAAGAATCAGCAATGAAGTTTCTTTCAACTTTTGGAATTAATTTTTATATACACATTCCATTTAAATAAATTTAGTTCCTCATATAAGCGATTTACTACAAGAAAATGTTTTATTACAGCTGAAAGGCAATAGTTACAAGAACTTGTAAGTTTATAGTCCTGTGTGATAGATGATTGACAACTGTGTGAAATTAATTCTGTTTGCAGAAGTGCATAATTACTATTTTATGAAAACTTTATGTGACTAAAACAGTCTAGATATCATTGATATTCTTAGCTTTTTTTTTTAGAACAGTCAAGTTATAATTGACTATGAGAGAGAGAGTGTAACATTTTTTGTGAGACAACTAACAATTTTGCCAGAGCATGTCATTTAACAATATTGTACCACTAGAAAAAGTAAACCGTTTTAGTTTCTCTTTATTAACAAATGCAGGAAATGTAATAATTTACACAAATTACATTTTGTTGACACTATATGTGTTTGTTGCAGAAAAAGTCTAAATTGGGATATCACAGATGAGAGGAAGTCATCCTTTTCCTAGGTTCACACATCCACATACATAACATATGAAAGAAAAGATAGCGGAGTTTAACAAAGTAGTAACATATGTATGGTAATTCCAGACATGCTCATCTGAAGTAAAAATATTTCTCTTGAAGTTGCAAGTTCTTTTTTCCAATTCGTCCTACCTTTATCTATTAAGATGCATCACCTTATGGTAGGACAATGTGCTTTACAGTGTACTGAAAACAAAACATTGTTAGACTTAAAACAGTTTTGTTTTGTAATTTGTAATATTTAGTCAGACGACATTTACCGATAAATTCTGAAACAAGATCGTTATCGCTGTCGCCACGCATTGTTCCTGTAATTTCTTCATCTTCTACCATTGGTAAAAACAAGTGAACGAATTCAGCTGTATATGGTGGAGCAATTGCTTCCAAAACCTACAAATAAAATGTTGTCAATGCAACTGTAATATATGTGCATTTATTATAAAGACATTCATACCTCTGTAACGAAATATCTAATTAAGGAAACGTCTGTATCTCCTCGTTGCCAACATTGTTTAATATAACATACAACAGGTACTACACAACCTTTGCTCAATAAATTGACCATTCTGTCAATTAACATCTTTTTCATTTCCAACTGTGTAAAATTAAAATATGAATGTCTCGGTAACTATTCCTTAATTGACAAAAATTCCTTTTTCGAATATTCATACCTGTACAAGAATCTCTAATTCATCCTGTTTACTTTCAAACAACTGTACAAGAAGTTGCAGCACTTTCGGATGCAATAGCGGATGGCAGACAACTACCTCATCTAGCAATGCAAGGTGCACGGGACAGTGTTCTGTGCATAATTTGAAGTACGATGGTTCTGTTACAGTGCATTCTACCCACCTTATTACACCTACACTTACGACAGGAAATCTAAATAAAAATATAAGGTTAAAGAATTTATGCCTACACTTATATTAATAATACCAAAACCCTTAATTAATCGTACCTTATGCACTGATATAAAGTATGTAATTCGGCTACCAATTCAGTGGATCCCTTATTAATGTTGCAAATATTATGCACTTTCTCAATAGCCTGAATAGTTGTTTTTAAATCATCTTTGTTTAATTTGCGTGCATGGCCTTTTTTAGCAGGTATATCGCACACGCTAGCTGCGTAAGCCAATAAATAAATATACTTTGGCTTATGTTCAGGATTGATTTTCACGCTGGGTTTGAAAAGGGCGTCAACCAATAATTCTGCAATAAATAGAAAAATATCTTTTATGATGTACTCCATGTTTTTTTTTAATAATACAAGTAGAATTGAAAAAGTACATTCTTACCTAGAAATTGTGGATTTCGAAGTAATTCTATCGGAGGTGGTTCGGCAGTGGAATAATTTCGATATAATACACTAATGTCGGCAGGATTTAAAGTATTCCGCGATAACATAGATGCCAATGCTTGACACGCGCTAGGACTACTCGAAGCTCCATTTAATGCCATTGTTATTGGCGTAACATCGTGGTGGCTGTAATTAATCAAGAGAAATATATGATAATTACCTCTTTTACAGTTTACTATGTTCAATCGTTTTTTCTTACTTTTGTTGAGCACATTTTGTGATCTCTTGAGAAAGCCTTTTCATCATGAATCCACCACGTGATTCTTGCGCCAGAATTTGTAACAATACTTGGCTATAAACGTAAGTATGCTGTCCATGACATACCATTTTCTACTAACAGAAAAATCGTATGTAGACATTTTTGTAGAATCGCTAAATGATAACTTTGTTCGACTGTATTGCTCACCGCGCATTCCTGGATGCTGGATTGCCAATCTTCTGTATTTTGTAGAAAGCCAGCGATTGCAGTTTTTAGAACTCGTGAAAATACTTCGATTTGTTGTGCTGCTGTTGAAATGCTTGTAATTTCACCTTGAAATCCTGCATCAGATATAAGCTAGAAAACAAAAGATTCAACGATAAAGGGTGACAATTAAATGTAGTCTTAATTGAAATTATCATAGAAGGTGTTCACCTTTATAGTAAAATTCAACATCAAGCAATCGGGATATTCTTCTGCAAGCCTATAAATAAGGGATCGCCAGGTGGGATGCTGAATCATCTCGGTCAACCAGGCAGGAGTCTAGCAGAAACGATATTCGTTTTTAAACGTTTTGTAGACTTAATAATAACATTGGCTTACAGTTAAGTGTTTCAAATTAATAAATACATACTTCACCCTCCTCTGTGAAAATTTTGTCTGCCTTTTTAGGATCAAAAGTTTTCAATATCATATCCTTCAAATTATTTTCTACCATTGCTTGAACATCTGACACTTTTACTCCAGCAAGAATTAGCCATTCTGCTAGGAGATTTGCCATTTGAGCACAGGCAGTGTAATTTTTTGATAATAATTCTATTACTTGTTCAGGATTACCACCAGCTTGAAAGTATCTATAAAATTATACAAAATATGTAAAATAATATATACATATATAATACGCTACAGGAAATACGATGTTTCATAAAATACGACATACCTTTTGAGTTGCATAAATATACCAGGTTCCATAATATAATCAGGAGTTTTAAATTTATCTAAACATTCATTCAAAATTTCTTGGGGATTATCGAAGCTATCTTCTCCACCACAATCTTCGTTTGTCCTAGCCATTTCGTCTGTCCAACCTCCGTGATTTTCATCATAATCAGATTCCATTGTTGCTGAAATATTATACAGTTGCACACTACATACATTTTATCAAGTACAAGACACACACAAATTTTTACTTAAAAACAAATCAAATTTATTTTTTACTTAAGTAAATAACATTTATTTATTTTTTTATGTACATAAAATTCATGTAAACGTAAAGAATAACAAATATTAACGTAGATAATACAGGTACTACGACGTATTTATGAGCAGATCCTACGATTAGGTTAAGTTGCGATAAACTGTACCATAATATTTTGTAATATTGGTTACTTACTTGTGTTTATTTCTAATAAATTGAATGAACAAATAAAAAGAATTTTACGTTTTAGAAATTGTCTGTATTTAATGGGTCACATAAACATGTAAAGATAACAAACTGAAGCTAAGCTTCTCTCTGCTTGTCTACACTACACAATGATATTATAACCTCTCATTCCGCACTTTTCATTAGAATGTATGTATATAGGTAGGTACCATTTGCGTCGCGTCTAACTAATTAATACATCTAAATGCAAACTGGATACATTTAATAATCCATTACATTCATGTATGTATCATTAAAATAAACGTAACAAAGAAATTTCTCTAAATTCCAATTAAAATTAATTTTCTTTCAGAGCGTAATGACATTCATGAATATACTGAAATAAATCTAGATTTGATGACAGGTATTTCTCAAGTGGATCGTTCAAATAAATATATGTGGGTAATATAGAAGGTTGAATTAGGTCTGTGCTAATTTTTGCTTTACCATTCGTTTTATGCATGTGAATGACGGAAGCGCCTCTTTCGGGGAAAAAATTAAAGTTCGATGTTTGTACAACGCCAACTGGTGCAGCGGCGAAATGTTCAAACTGTTAACAAAATTACCAACAGTTGATTTTAGCTGTTTTACAAACAATTTCAGCGTCTTGCCACGCTTTAATTGGCGCTGTACGAAACTGAGCTTTATTTCTTTTTCATCAAAAACGTTGCAATCGTTTGCAGTCATTTCCAAATTCAAAGTATATACAGTTTGAAATATTTACAAAATTTACAAACCAATATCACAAACTAAACATTAATAGAGATGGTAAAAATATTTGTTTGATTCTGTGCTATACTCATAGTAATAGAAACTAGTATGCGTGTACTCATTTGAATCATACAAGATTATTCGTTGACGCGTGCGCACTGTTAGTTTGTTTTAAAACGTCAGTTTCGCCTCTATAACATTACACAAAGAGGCTAATCCGTGCGTAATGGTTTAATACCATAGAATAGCGATAGATAGAGAATTTAATTTTTTAAAGATTCTAATCAATTTGTTACAAACATCCTCTGCATGATTACATCGTTTTTCCTTTTTGTCCGACAGTTACAATAAATATTCAAAGAACAACTGTCAAAGGAACTTATTACTAACTTTACCACATACGAGCTGAACGCTGCGCACTACCATTTCACGGAAGAAAAAGCTTTCATTTTTCTTGGGAGTCTCTTGATATCGGAGCAGAGTGGGGCGGAAAAGTATGAATATGTATCCGTATGTATATATATATATGTGTATATGTACTATGAATGCACGTATGGATAGATAGATGCATGTGTGTGTGTGTGTGCTCCATCGTGGTGTATCGGACCAGTACCAGTACCAGTACCAGTTGAAGTAAAGTCTATTTGTGAACGACATTTTAAGAGAACGGAGTTTCATTGAACTTCCCCTTACGTTTTATGTCATACGCGGCGAACTTGCAAATATTTTCTCAATTTGCAATCGAGGTTTGCATTTTACGACGATTACGAAGTTAAAGCTTTCGTTAATTTCTGCTTGTTTCCAGCAAACCGGAACTCACGATGATGTCGAAGTTTTTACTACTCTTCTGCTTTACAACGCTTTACGTTTTGGGTATGATTTTTCAAACATTTCAAATCCTTGCCTTTCTTAAATAACAGCTAAGCCTGCCGATAAGACGCAATATACAAAAACTTCTGTACGCTTTCTATTCGTAAACGCGTGCTGAACTTCGGTTTCACATATTTTGTATTTTTTCGATTATTTATAGTCTGCTTATTGGTCTCTATATTGTTTAATAACCACTTTTTATCTGTATCGTACATTTTTTTGTTTTAAAAAAATTTTATTAACACAAAGGAACAAAGGTTAAAATATTCATATATCAACGATTTATGTTTTTTTTAAATGTAGTTATCTTTGAAATCCTTTTGATTAGTGTCTTGCTGTTAGTATACCAGTCACTTATTACTTATTTCTGAATTTAAGTTTATTGTTTGCGTGTGTCGTCTTTACAATAGGTGAGAAACAGGGGGATGTTACGACCATAAAAAATAACTCTGCTCCTGTTGCTGGTGTATCTCAAAGCAACAATGGTGAACAGAGTTTAGAAGAATTTATGGCCCATAAGGCATTGATACATGAGACACCTGTATTAGAACCCATAGTACATGCTGATAAGAAGTCTCAAGAATCACCTAAAGCTGCTTTTGAAACTCCTGTGAACCTTGCCAAACCTACAGATACTACCACTGTTAAACCTGTTCCAACCACAAATCAATCAACTACTGTACCATCCACAATTTCCACAACTGCAGCTCCAAATACTACTACTTCTTCTTCTACTACTTCTTCTACTACTACTACAACTACCCCAACTCCAACAACTCCAACTACTACTAGCACTACAAGTGTACCAGTTACAACAGTCAACCCAGTGGTGCCTACCACTCCATCACCCCCTCTAAATCCTAGAAAATGGGTAGTAAGTGAAAACAATGTAACCTGCATCGTGATTCAGATGTCTGTACAGTTCAATATTACTTATCCAAAGAACAAAAATATGGTTTGTACACAAAGAGAATTTATTTATTTAGTGTGGACTAAGCTTGTCTGCAGTGACTGCAATATATACAATAATAATTTCAGAATTCCTCTATATCATTTGATATGCCAGTTGACAATGCAACCACCAAAGTAAGTGGAACATGTGGCAAGCTTGAACAAGTGCTCAAGTTGACTTGGTCTAATAAGGAAATTGCTGGTAATTTGATGCTGAACTTCACCAAAAATGAGACTACAAAACACTATTCCCTTCGCCGTATGGAGGTTGTTCTTCCACAGACAGATTTTCCAGACTCAACATTGAGTGAGACCTTATGACTTTATTGAATATTTACTGAACTCGTGTGTTGTCAGATACACATTATGCATTTTCTTCTTTTTACCAGATACGTCTATGGTCCTGGTACATGAGCCAACCACCTATGCAGCTGCATTAACAAATTCCTATAGATGTTTAGAGAAACAGGAATTGAAGTTGAAGTTGACTAATACCACCCAAGACATTGGCATCATTAGACTAATAGGATTACAGTTCCAGGCGTTTAAAACAGATAATTCCACAAATTTCGGTTTAGGTATGTTATAAAATCTCAAAGGAAAGTAATTGGTCAATTTTCATTGTATTTATTCACGTACTAATATTCTATTAAATTTTGCATATTGCAGCTAAGGATTGCGAATTTGTCACACCCGACATTATACCGATAGCGGTTGGCTGCGCACTTGCATTATTAGTGATTGGAGTGTTAATCACGTACTTGATTGGACGTCGACGAAACCAAAGTTCCGGATACCATAGCATGTAATTTTTCTATTATTTTTTATCTCTTCTTTATTACGTCGATATCTATGTTTATGTACTGCATGTTAATACCAAACAAATTACTGCTTTTTTCTTGATATGAAATTGTTTCGATTAAGACTTCTCTTCCGAATGAAAGAACTTTGAATCGAGTGTACCAGCGACAACGGTTTTGTTTCGTGGAATTTGTCTTTCTTTTAGTTAATTATGTGTACAGGGAATTTTGTAATAATGATACTTTAACATTGATATATTGTTGCCCGATATATCCAATGAAAGCATTCTCGGTCCATATGCCTTTCTCGTTTAGGATTGTGATTAATGTTTGCAACATACGTTCTTTCATTTATGTTATATTGTGTAATAAGATTGCTCGTCGGACATGATAAAAATATTTTTTAGGAAATAAACACTGTAATTCGAAACTATTCGTAGATTGAGTTATAATTAGTATGAGTTATGTTTAAGCGTTTTTGAATGACTAAACTTGCTGTCTGTATTTTTCAATACTGACCTCGGTTCGCGAATTCGACACAATTGATATAATATATAAACTGAACAAAGTATATACGTTTTACTGTGATAATACTTTAATGAGAATTAAATCGATTCAGAGAAATATCAAATTCGCTGCTGAAAATCTATTAATTTGTAAGAAGTCAACTTTCCATATATATGAACTGCATCGTTTATTCGTCAACATATGTATAATATATTTTACATTATCTTTCTTTTTTAGTAGTAAATAACACTAATACTTCTAGGGAAAGAAGGAATATTATACTATAAAATAGTGTCCGGTTTTTAAGTATAAGCCTGTCTTTATGAATAAAGAGCTTGGTTGCTAATAAATTACAATATATTTAACAGTTATGTCAATCATTATCATTCCTGAATACATTTTGTTTTCATTCCCTGCGTAAAGAATTCGGAATATTTATTTGTACTGTGTTCGCGAGAAGATCTACTTCACAGATACTAAACGCACGATCATCGAGTATTTCTGGTAAATTAGTTCATTGCTGATAAGGATATATGTACATATACATTATTTTTACTATAAGCGTGTAATGTTGTCTGCCATGACATTTGTTTGTTTCGAAGGTAACTATGAAATTATAAATGTCGAGACCGTCCGTATGACTATAGAATTTGTTAGCAAATCATTGTAGAGACCGCCTATTGTGCATAGTGAAGACGTTATCTCTGTGTTCGGTTACAGGGATGTTCCTACCTTTACTGACAACGGGTGACATAACCTAACCTATGCACCTGCGTACAGTCATGTATTAATATCTCTACTGCTTTGTAAATAAATGAATACAGCAAGCAGGTTGTTACGGAAAATTCACACCACGAGTCTTGACATCTCTTTTAAAACCTGCAGTCGTGAAGCTAAGGTAAACGTTAATTATTCCCTTTCTTATTTTCTTTTTTTTTTATTTATCATGTGTGATTCTACATTGCGCAACGACGTTGATATAGTAATTCTCCGCAGTTTTGTCAATTTTTTTTTTAAACATTCTCGTTGATTTATACGCAATGAACTTTGATGGTTTAAATTCGCTACGTTCTACGTTTCGAATTTTAACGAGTAGCTTGTGAATACTTTTAATTGCATAGTGGATAATTGTGAATTTCAGGTTTGTGCGTGTTTGCGTGTTCGTGTGTATATTTATGATTTGGAGTTTTTATGTATTGCATATAATATTTCAATACTTGAACATCTCTTCTCTTATTAAAAATTTGCAAGCGGACTGTTTATGTGTTAATTGTGGAATCATGCACGATTGATAATGCGTTCATGTAAAGAAAATTATGAATAATAATAAAACTAGTTGAATTGAAGAACTTCAAAATTAATGTTGAATTGTCCTAGTATATAGTTAAATAAAGTAATGAAGTATACGAAGAATTTATGCAAGTATAAAATGATAAAATTATAAATATAATATAAATGTGCAACGTTATTTTTTAATAGAATTGATCAAACTGAAATTGAAATCATTCGACGCGTACGTGAATGTCTTTACAGCATCTGACAAATTTTACAAGCTAAAGGTACGTTTTACTAACTTGAACTTTAATACTTTCTGATAGTTTAGGTTAAAAATATTTGTACAGAAAATTATCTTCGAGAAACAGTGATTATGTCAAGTTTGACTTTTTTCATTTTCAATATTATGTAATGGAATGTGCAGGTCTTTATTTCTTTCTTTTTATGTTCATCATTTTAAACGTAACAATAACAGCTTCAGAATAATTTCTGTATTGCAAGCAAGCTCCAATAGAGGTTAGGATCGCCAATAGTATCGAAACAATAACTTAGAGAATCTGAAATTTGAAAAATATCTGTTTCATAATTTGTTCTAGTAAAGTGAAATATCGTTAATTGTTCAATCATTTTTGCTTCAATATTAAAAATGTTACAAGTTTGTAAAAAATGAAGTCTAAAGATTTATTGGCTGATTTGTTGCTATAAAAATAGCATTGCCTTGTACCATTAACGACACAAAGACTTTAATAGGCTGAACATTCGTGTAATTTGATTTTTCTATTCTCTTTTTCTCGTTGAATGTTTTATTCACATACCTATAATTAAAAAGACAATGCAGACATATTATTTTTCGTCTACCTTCAGGTGACATGATATTCCAACAATGTAAACTATGACAAATAAAAATTTGAAGTGGGGAAGAGACGCGGATTAATTGGGATTTTCCATCAACAATTCCAAAAATTATTAGGAACAACTATTTTGATATTTTTGTACGTTTCGAAACGAGCTTCCGATAATTTTGGTGATTCAAATAGTCCCATATTTCTGCAGGTTCTCTCTTTCATTTATAATCCGCATAAACATTGATAAAATCATGATTTACGCTCGGTGGTCTGCATTATCTTATCTTGGTAAACTGGAGACGAATGCATGATAAAACAACACACCCAATGTCGAAATTTTTTTCCCTGTTAATACTGTTCGTACAACACACGTGACCTGACGTTAAATTGATAATTAGTCGAAGACTATCTTCATTAATTTTCATAACGAGTGCGGTAGGTCGACCGTCAAATACCGGATAAGATATACAACTATAAAAATAAAAGATCGTTTTGGTACGTAGCGCAGTATTTGGAAAAATTTCATTAACAATCTCTTTTTGATGCATTTGGTTGGATTCTAGGGTATTTCTATGGGATTTTCCGACAATCATCAGTCAAACTAAGTTTTCATTGCGTTTAAACTCCCAGTGAATACTTAATAACATCTACTTCTACTAAGTTACTTTATTCTACTTCTGCTAATTACGCGACAACAATTTGTATTCGCAGAAACATTAAAGATACTTGAATTGCTTCACCAATTAATTTCTATCAATTACGTGGTTCGACATTAAGTAGAATAAGTAATGCAGCACGATAAATATTGATCTCAAGTAGAACTAGTAAACAATAGTCATACACAACAATGTTCGAAGGGCATGTGGTCGTCGAACGTTCAAATCCAATCAAAAGAAAAAAGTAATTTCACAACTTTTTTCTACACATAACAAATTGTTTTCAGTTCCAGTGATTGTATTCTGAGAATGATCTGTTGCGTTTCCTCGAGGCACAGTGAATTCTGCCACCTTGAAAACAGAATTTTCCAATGATTATTAACATAAAAAGTATCGTATCGAACTTACAAGAAAAGTGGCGCTTCATACAGCTCTGTTGAAATTCATTGTTATTGAAATATTCATCTTCCGCTTCTTTATCTTTGTACCGTGATTTTTTCACGACGTCTCATCGGCCATGAATTTCATGACTCACCAGCACACAGATACATTCGTTCTTGCAGATGGAAGATACACCTAAACAATTGTCAAGTTAGATTTAAATTTGGATATTTATGTAACAAATTACGGTGTTCTCATTCACGTTTTTCATCGTATATACATTTAGTTTGAACTTGTTTTGAAGTTGATACATTTCGCATACCATACAGAATTTCTCGCAGTAACGGTGAAACCCGGCTGGTTGCAGCATACACCTGAAAAGTACACGAATTAGAAATGAATCAGTGAAGTTTAACTAACAATGGTACATTTTCGCTTACCTTTTCAGCAGGAATCGTGGATGAAAGATTCTTTGAATTCGATCAAATTTGTTGATTAGAATTTTCGGATTAGGCTGGCTCGGTCTCGATGGCAAATCAATTCCTAAATAGTACTGTTCCCGTTTGTCCTCGTATCCGAACATTCCAAGATAACTGCGTAACTCGGTTTCGAACCATTTAGTCACCAAGGATGACTCCGTTTATCTGGCAAAGTTACACTTCAAACGCCGCGATTCTCGGTTCCTTGATTTCTACTGGCACCGTGATCGCCAGACACCGTGCGATTAAAGATTATTACCTAGTCCTGAGAAGCGTGGTATTTAAATCATGATCACCTGATTGTGTGACTCTCGATACAAACAACGGTAAACGTTGATGTAAGAACCGATCCACCTTCGGACATCGTAACTGGGGATTGTCAAAGAACGTAATAGAAAGATCATCATTGAGAATGATTTTCGGTAGTCGGAAGAACAGAGGACAAATATTACTTCCAATGTTAATATTCTTTTGCGAATATTAAGTAAGTGCGCGCAAGGCAGCAGAGCGTGGTACAATAAACAGATCGATTACACTCTGAGAGTCTTTGTCATCCATTCCATCCAATCGAACAATCGTCAACAATTGGCCACGTCAGTTGTAAATACTCTTTGTTTATATTTAAAAATAAATTCTTTGGGTCACGGAACTCGATGAAATTAAATGTAAATAATTACAAAATGTCGGCGCCTTCTCTGGGTTTAAGAGTCGTTCAAAAAAAAATCGACGGTTCAGAGTCTCTGGAATCAGCTTCGTTGCGTATACATAGTTAAAAATGATCTGCCAGCGTGCTTTATCAAAGAACAATATCGCACAGCTGTTCTCGTGCGAGGCAAGAGGCAAAGTTCCTGATTTCTAAAAAGAATTTTTCCAGAAATCGCTGGAACACGACGATCCTCCGCGAATCAAGCTTTACAGCAAGAAAAGTTATTTAAAAGTCCATCTTATCGGGTAATATTGCTGCACGACGTGCGAACATTGTTACATAAGGCTACTTAAATTACCATCGTAGAGCATATATTATAATTGTCACATTAATACGTTGAATATTCCGTACGCAGAGCACCGATTGTTCTGTCGACGGTCGGTTCACGATCGTTCGAGAGCGTCGTCATTCCCTCTTTTAGTTCTTCTTCTTCTTCTTCGTCTTCTCCATCGGCATAATACAGTGCTAGTGTTTTCTTTTTAAAGAAAAGACGTACGCCTGGCGAACGATTCGATCCTGTTTATTGACCAAGGATCGTGCTTGCAGAGTTACTATGACAACGTCCCGTGTACAACCGCCGTTGGAGTAGCCAGCAGACAAGTGCATCTGCGAGATGAAAACAGCTTCCGGTTGCCAAGGGAACGACCCGGCCGGAATTTGATGGGAACCGTGGCAAATTATCAATTTAATCATCAAACGACGATGGATTCATTATTGGAGGCTTACTACAGTGCCAACGCTAGCTGCGAATCGTCATTGAACTTTAATGTGGAAACCGCCTTCGACGATCCGCAGAGTTTCGAAACAGAGGAGGCTTGCTTCAACTCGCAAATGTCGCTAAAAGATAAGTATCGGGTGGACAGGCAAAGGTACAAAGCGATGAGACAGTGGACGCGATTCAAGAAAGGTGAGCTCTCCTCATTCTTCTTTGTTTCGTTCGATCTTAATCATTTGTTTTCTTTTGTTCCCGTTATGACTGATATCTTCTTTGGTGTACCCTTTTTCCAGAGAAGCTGGCCTCTAATTCCGAGGAGTTCTTTATTCTGAGACTACTATCTTTCAACATTTTAGCACAATGTCTGCTGGAAACTTATCCATTTCTGTACAAGGGCCACGACAAACGGGCACTATCTTGGAGGATTAGGAGGCAGCTTCTCTTGCAAGAAATTTTAGGAGCTCAGGCTAATGTTAGTCTTCTAGAGATTACTCGCTATTGTTTTAATCGCCTAAGATCTTCGTCGTACTTTCGAATCAGAATAAAAGTCTGTTTCCATGTCGAGGTTTGAAATATCGAACGTTGGCAGCTGACTCGTTGGTTCTCTGTTGAATTTATATGTGACAGTCAAACAATATACCGTAATATTTCATGAGAATCTCTGTTTTAGGTAATCTGCCTGCAAGAGGTGCAACAGGATCACCTGGATGAGTTCCTGGTTCCGTTCAAAGATCTGGGTTACAATTACATTTATAAGAGGAGAACAAACGACAAGAGAGACGGTCTACTATTTTTGTATCGAGCAGATCAGTTTGTACTTCTGGATTACGCGAAAGTCGAGCTCTACCAGTCGGGCATAGAGCTCTTGAGCAGAGACAATGTCGGGATCATTGCTAAACTAGCAGTTAAGGATAGTCCTGATACACAGTTTGTAATCGCCACCACACACTTACTTTATAATCCCAAGAGAAACGACGTGAGATTGGGACAAACGCAACTATTGCTTTCCGAAATTGAGAGAATAGCTTTTCTGGGAAATACACTGTAAGTGTCTCTTCATTGACGCTCGAAGTTGCTAATAATACACATTCAGCTCACACTATTAGTTCTCCAAACGATTTAACTGTTTATTGTATTTGTTCCATAGGACTGGTGCTAAATACTTGCCAATCATACTGGCAGGAGATTTTAACTTAGTACCATATTCTGGGGTCTACAAGTTTCTTACAGAAGGGGTCTTCGAGTACGAAGGAAAAGGAAAGAACCTTAAGCATACGATGTTTCGGTCGCTATCCAATTCTTTGATACCATCCCGATTATGCATCACGGATAATTGCCAACATTATAATATATTGAAGAAACGGCTACGAGGAGAAGGCTCTGCTAAAGTTATGGTAGGTTCGTAATGTTTCATTCTTTGCCTGGAAATCACAATTAATTTGTCATACCATCAGGCAAGGGAATGACCATTTATTTTTCTGTAGGCTTTGAGTAACTCTCACAATTTTGCAATGATCCATTTTAATTGTTTGCAGTTAGAGAATAGCGAGAAGATGGACTTGGAAGAGAATTTAATGGGCAACAGTTCCAGTGTATGTGGTGAAGTGAACGCTGACACATCAGATCATCAAGTCATCGAGGTTGTACGAGGCTATCAGGCAAAATTCTCTTCCGGTACCTTGACGCATCCGTTTCATTTCTCAAGTGTATATAAACACCGAAATAATCGAGGGGAGCAGGAAGCGACGACCAACCAAGGGTCATGGATCACGGTTGACTACATTTTCTATAGCAATATGGAGCCGTTAGAGACTTACCGATTACCTACAGTGGAGGAATGCAATATGTTGCCTACCATACCTAATTTCGCAGTTGGCAGTGACCATCTTTGTTTAGGGGCAACCTTTAAAGTGTGCAAGTCGAAACTCTAGAAAAATGATTTCGGTGATTACGTTGCATATAAATGTAAAAATCACAAACATCTCTTATAAGTTGCAGATAACAATGAATTCTTGTATCAGATCGTATCAAAGTAAAACGCAAAGTTTATGTTTCAGAGCAATGAGAAATTATCTCCACTTTTTTTTTTTAAGAGAAAACATTGTTGTCAAATGTTAATTACTGTTTCCAATCTCTTACAATCGTAGACTACATAATATATAATTTATAAATGGAACTGTCGCCTTAAAATTTAGACGATAATTATTTAAATCAAAGTTGTTATACTATAAGTATGATAATTGTTACTATTACCTTTCCACGAATCATAGGTTTTTAATACCCCATTTAGGTTTCCGTTCTTGTAATATACATATATATTGTATATATATATAGAAGACATTTTTAAGAAATAGATTTGTAATACACTTTGAAATTAACATACATCGAATATTTATTAGATTGCATTCTTCCCTTTACAAAAGCAGATTACACTTCAACAGCTCAAAAGAAATTTTCATTACATGTAATTAGACAGATGAAAATTAATTGTAATAAACTTTTTGTATTATCTGTGATGTGAAAGTTAATAAAGGTAGAAGGGTTAGAACGGAGTCTACGTGTTTCTTGTTATCATTCTCCATCTTCCGTTTAATGAAATTTGGGCAACTATAACGAAAACTTTTTTACTATCACGAAAAGGCGAACATGGATTATGGGACATTTATTTGAATGCTGCTTTTATGTTTACAAAACGTTTAATATACTTGGCAAAACAATTCTGATTTTATACGAAATGTTCCTCATGTTTTATAGTACATGCATTTGTTTTTAAGTGTACTGCTATATCTCGTATTTATACGAAGTTTTAATTAATGTAAATATAGACGGACGTTGATCGTTTAACACATACGTATACACTAATTAAAAGATAATAGCGTTACAAATGTGAAGTACGCTTAGTCCCTTTTCGAATCTGTGATCTCTCTGAGTGAAATGAAACAACAGTTATTTTGCTTTATTGTTATGATTACATTTTTACAATGATCTGTGCATATCGATTGTTGAAAAATTAAATACATTAGTATAGTCTGTGTTATACTTTCTTATCATTTGTTTGTTATTGTAAGTTTGATTCAAAGTCGATGTCAAAATTAATTACCTGATACTGAATATCATACGAAGAAGATTCTAGCGTACAGTGTCTGTGAGGTAACTGCCTATAATGAGATGCTCCGCGTAATGATCTACAACAGGCGCCCAATTAGTTTGATATCGACTTAAGTATATTTCATTACATGTAAATTATAAGTATGTATTTAAAACTTGTGTACAGTACAAAAAAATGTGAAGAGTATTCATCACCTTATGCATGAATATTCATGCTATAATTTGTTAGCGTCAGGGAAAACCAGAAGCTCGATCGTCAATTTTGCAGACTTTAAGGTACACATTAAAAATATTTGGTATATATAAATCATAGAGAAATTACATTTTATAATATAATACACGGTATGTTATTCAAACATATACATCTATCTGTTACAATTAATAAATGTTGCACTGAAACTCAAACACTACGCTTTGTGCTGCAAGTATAGCAATTATTTTTCGTAATTTCTGAATCAATGTACGATTATTAAATTTGATTACCATAGAAATCATTAGCAGGTTGAAATTGTGAATTATTTCGTTATTGGGCAGAGCAATGTGTAATATAAATTTTTTTATATATGTATATTATTCAATAACGCGATATTATTTTTATGTAAAAATATTAATCTGTTAACAATCGTCTACTCTGATACGGTATTTCATTAATACTTTATTGAAAGAACGGATTTTTATATTTTCGGATCATAAAAGTCTAATTATTTGACGTGAAAAATTTAAATCAAATTGAACAAGATTCGCGTGTTAAGTTCATAAATTTAATTAACATTATATTAATTTTGAAGGGCACACGGGAATCTGTATGCTACCGTAAGTAACTTATTACATATACGAGAAAGATTGCATAAATCGTTATTGCACTAAATGTTCAACAAAATTAACTTAGATTCCTGACTTTCCCCCTTCTGCAAACGTTATAAATATTTGTATTTTTCTTATATATATATTTGAACCTAATATATGGTATTAAAATATGCCTAACGCTACTTTAAGCTACAAACATAAGTAGATTCAGATCATTCTAAATACAATTATATTATGAGATACAATTTATGTACATAAAATAATAGTTACCTGTCCTTAAATAACGAAGAGAAATAATTAGATAGTGCTTGCTGAAAAAGCAAGAACTGCTTTCAGACAATTGCTTTCAACAGATCTATTAAATATACACAAAGTGATATAACAAAATCGTCCGTATTATTACATGTACATATGGCGAATTCAGAGAATAAACAAAACAAACTTCGCGCGCGCGCGCGCGCCCGCGTGTGTGTGTATATAACATATCTAATTATTATATTCATTTGTAAATAAATCAATCTCGCATATATTCTCGATTAGATCTAGACGATTATTCTATGTATAGTGTATGTATAATAAGTAAATACAAATAGCTTCTCGATTTTGCAACAAGAGACATAAAAATAAAATATTTGTGTTAAAGAAATTGTTGCATCTCGTAGCAATAGAATTTTCTGAGTTAACAGTTCATTAATAACCATTTATATCCTATACATATATGTCTTATATAAAAAAATAAACTTTTGCAAGAATTCGTTTAAACTAACAAAATCGAGAATAGTCAATGGATGATTTTATTTTTCTGTTTGTTAATTGCACCATGATAATTATCGTATAACAAGATTCTCAGATTGTAGAACATTCGAACGACATTTCTTTGTTACGTGATTAGAGATTCTTTTTAGTCATGTAACAATGTAATACGTTAAAAAGAAAGAAAGAATAAGTATGTAAAACTTAATTAATTAATTCGATGGTTTTGATTTGTTTAACATTCATTTGATTGCATGTGTTGAATTCGTATATGTTGTAAACTTAATAAAATTATTGCAATATTTCACTACTATAATTCTATTAAAATTCTATACTCGACTGGACCTGCTGCCCAATCATATAACTTACATTTAAATTTTGTATCTAACATTTTTAATATTTACTTTACATTATCTCATCGATCATAAAATATAAAACTGTATGTAAATATTTCGCTCTTATGTAACATTAAAAATGTTGCGAAGAAAAATATCATTTTTAATTATTTGTTTTCCCATCTTAAATGGTAATAGACTTAATATTAATTTCACTTTCGCATAAAAAATATCAAAATGAAAACAATTTTTTAAACTTCATATTGCACCTATTACATATATGAACATGTTATTCTATTAATTGTACAAAATACATTAAACTATTTTAATTTCTCGTCTTATTTCCTCTTCATTCTGATGTTTTCTATCAATATAAGTACTAAAAACATTAATCTGTCCAGACACAATGAGACAAACTCAAAATTACTTTCATCATATATATGATATATACATTTATGTGTATATATGTAAAAATCGTTGAACTTAGTCTGGCATAATCTTAAAATCTTGCTCACTCAGAGTGCAGAAGGTGTGATACAACAGAAAAGAAACAAATTAATTTAATTGGTAAAGCAACCCTCCTATTTTCCACTCTTGTTTAAGAATAAATCTTTAGCTATGTATACCCTAGTTATTATACCTGTATTAAAATAAGTACCTGTGCTATAATCTATTGCTGAACTGTATGAACATCTATTTAATGAACGAATTGTTTCAACTAATTGAACCGTTTCGAATACTACTGTAGAATACGATAACGCTACGACTTGCTTTTTACACACTTTAACACTAAATTGATTAATAAAGTAGCCTGGAGGAAAAACAAGTCAAATGAATTGTTCCAGCGATTTAAAAATGAAACTTACCAAAGGACTGGCTTATCCTTTTATGCTTTCGTTTATTGTCAGAATTCTTTTATTTAGTCAACGTTGGGTACCTCGCATCTAAATGAGTATTCAACACATAGCAAAAGACAGATTTCCTGTTGTTTCTCGATAATACGCTGCGTTTTCTGATTATATCACACCTTGAGAAAAGTCCACTTTCTTACAGAGATATAAGGGGCAATAAAGTTTGTATCTGAACAATAAATAAGTTAACATTCTAATGTTAGAAAGTCGAAACATTTTCCTTAGTTGCAAAAGAAGATTCTATGAGAAACCAATAAGAGTGCTTTAGACGTAAGTAAACGGTTTGAGTAACTCTGTACTTACAAAACACCAAAGTAATTGTTACACGTGATGGGGGCAAAAGAATTAATAGTAATAAATTATGTTGATATCTTGTTAATACTATGAAAGTTTTTTTTCATATCCAAACTAACACACAAGTAAAACTAAAAAGAGTAACGTTAACATATGTATATAAATCTCTTTTAAATACGAGGCTCTCTCGAGACTGTTGCATATACAAATTGAGAATTCCATTATTTTTTGTTTTTATTTTCTTTTTTTTTTTTTCAATTAAAATAATCGTTCCGAGAACACGTTTCCGGCTTTTACTGTACTGTGACGCCGCATCGCTTTCGTTTACTTTCTATAGAATAATTTTGGTACGACGGATTTGCTCACCTGAACAGTGAGTAAAATATTTTTGCCCCAAATTGGAAGAATTCGCAAATCGAAATTCACAATTTCTCAAAGCACGGAAAGGATACAGGATGGATAATAACTTGACGAACAGGGCTGGTGATGCGAACGACGAAGGTGGTCATCTGGTTGGTGAATCAATCGAACGCGGATGTTGTTCCAGAGTCCAGGTGTTAGCACTGGGCGAGTGGATTCCATTGTTAGCACTCCAAGCCTATAGGCCATGGGCAACCAATGTTAAAAAGAAAGAAAAGAAAAAAACAGTTTGTTAGTTGATTTAATTATGATTGATTCATGTTAATATCAAGTCTCTGAATAGTACAATAGTCGAGAGAAACCTAGTTAGTGGGAAGCAATGCTTTAGCTTAGAAATGCATTTGATATTTTTAACTACATGATCGATAAGTTAATCGTATGATTTTTCATATAGATTCAATGATATAATCAAATATTCAATACCGAGATCGCGATGAATAAACGAACACTGAGCAACTGCTTCACACCCTGTTTTATCAATATAGTGTTTTGAAATATTTCTTTCTTATATTGTTCGGGCTTCGACTGATGTGGTCGTTAGCCTATCGTTAACCCTCTAATTAGAAATCAATTGTTAACCTTCTGCTACAGTTTAAGTGGTTTCTCGGAGAGATTCACTTTTTACCATGCAGTTTTTCTATGGTAAATTGAACAATTTACAGTAAAGAATCTAATGAAAAGACAATCCTTGAATTCTATTAACACAGCCTTGTTAATCAGTGAATATAATGATAACTGAATGATTAGAGGGTTAAACTATTCCGATTTAAAGTTTCATGAGATTATGTATCCTCCCCGCATGTAGGATACCCACGAGAATAGATGGACAGAATTCTATAACACTATACGTATAATGTGTAATAGTTATCGAAAGACACGAATGAGTACAAACAAGCAGATTTAAAAATAGTGATAATAACAAAGTTAAGTACATTCTTGTTCTTTTAGATAGCTTGGGTGTGCACCTGCCACCATGTACAGCAGAGTTAAATATAAAGTGATATTGTACATACGTTTGACTTAACATTAAATGCATAACTTAATGGCAACGCTATTACTGGGAATCAGTTTAGTTTTGACAATTAATTATCCTAACGATCATAGAAGCGAAATGACATCTCCGTGAAAAAGTTATTTGTCGTTTTAATTTGATGTGTTTCAGGCATTTAACTTAAAGTCACCCTTATGCATACTTATTATTATTATTATTATTTCTCTTATTATTCCTCGACGAAACATTAAATATAGTGTACAATATATATATACATATATATATAAATATACATGTATATATTATTATAGAAACGTTAAGTTAGTGTCAACTTGGCCATGTGGAGCATTTTTGTTAGTTTCGTAAAGACAATGCATAGTTATATAATAAATACAATAGGTACGCAAGTTATACAATAAGTAAAAAAAAGATAATAAAATGCGTGTTTAACAAAGGCGTCAATTATATAAATTATGTGTGTGTGGTAATTGTTAGTGGTGATACATAAAGAAGGACAGGATGAAACTTCAGGAACGATTTTTATAAGTACTTTACAATTTTCTTTTTCTCTTTTTGAACTTGAACACGTTGTGTTACTGGGTGAAAAAGAAGCGAACATTACAAACAAAGAGAATAAATTCCTGAAAAATCATACGGAACGATCAGAGAAATGTTTTTAATTACGATTAAAATTAGTTGATTAATCTCTCCATGGATACTAAGAAGAAAGCCACAACTGAATTACGATATGCATGTGAATATCTGGGTATAGTTGTTTAACTCTTTTTACTGTTCTTTTTTTTTTAGACAAATTAATACTGTACTTCGAGTTATGCTAATGATAATCCTGGATACACATGGAAGAGAGACATCCGAAGTTTGGAAATCATTTTGTTATAGATTTGTGTATATATATATATATATAATATATAAAATAAGATATATATGTATATGTATACACACTGTTTCGAACCTTCGCATCGTATTACTGTACCACCCCTGTTTACCTTTTTTTATTTGAAATAAAAAAAACACTTGTTTTTAATGCTTCAATAGCTGCATTTATTTAAAGTAGATATATATTTATATATGTATACATCACGCACGCGCGCATACATTACACGCATAAAAAAGGCAAATTAATTAAATACGTGTTCCACAGGCACAAGTTGCTAAAAAAGAAATTCTGCGAATGCAATTCTCTCGAGGGAGTGAGAGTGAGGGTGAGAGAGAGAGAGAGAGAGAGAGAGAGAGAGAGAGAGAGAGAGAGAGAGAGAGAGAGCGCATTATACTGCACGGAGAACAGGAATTTTCATTCTAAACGAATTCCTTTTGTTTATCTAGATTCTAGATACTCGAATCTTCCTGCATTTTAAATACATCGTTTAATGGGTTCTTTTTACTTTGTTTTCATTTTATTGGGTTTATACACGTTGCATACAAAATTGTTTCCACTTTTCCAATTGAGACGACATTCGTCATTGTTGGAAAAGCTCTGTTATGCAAATCGTGACTCTCGATAATTAATGTATCATTGAGAGGCTATATAATAGAGTCGTGTCGAAATTAGGTAGGTGCGCACCCGTACCTTGTTCTTGCTGCAAAAGCTCACGTTTTCGCGTGATCGTTCGAAAAAAAGAGAACTCTCTTACTACCAACGGAGAGAAAACGTGGTTGTAATGACTGTGTGTATGCACTTTCGATGCACCTAATTGCGGGGAGTGAACACAATACTGAAATTTTAAAGTGTTACATTTAAATATACACATATTTCTTTGTCCCATATAGTTTGTATATGGAAAAGCAATACACATATATTCATCTGTAAAAAGAGAAGTAAATCATGGTTGTCTTTCGCCCTTTCAAGTCGAGCCATCGTTCTCGAAGCACAAATGGAAAAAACCAAATGTTCAAATTTCGAAAGGAGGACGTTTTCGAATCGAACAAGGGTTGAAACGGTTCCGAAAATCATAAATATTTAAATATATTCTGATAAAAGAAATATTAATAAACGATATATTTCTGCGAAATGCTGAAGAAAAATGGAAATGACTTTGCGGAATGCACGAGACCCGCAGTCTAATTATAACACCGTTTCAGCTCTAGTAACTATACTACATATGTTTACGCAAATCCCTAATTTTAGGCCAGCAATTTATGAACAAGAAAAACAGTCACGAAATTTTAATAACAATTTAACACATGTAATGGGTTAACTGTTATTAGAATTTTTGGTCTCCTGCGCTTCTCGTTGCCAGAAATGCATAAACATCCGGGATCCATTTATGAGAACCGAAACGCTGTTATAATTAGATCTTTGACGCAGACTTTGCGCATTCGCATAGCTACCGCAGATTTTCGTTATTTTGTTTGCAACCCCTACGACAAAGGGCACGCGGTAGCTACCGGTCAACCGAGTGTCTCTGTAAAGAATGAAAAAGTTGAATGGTTATAGAAAACTGACCTCTGTGCGGAGGCGCGTACAGGTATAGTGATTGCGCTCTCCGAATTCACGACAAAGCACCAGCCCTTTGATAAGGGTGCTCGCGAATCTGACCCAGGTGCCTACGCTGTTTCGCAGCTGCTGCTGCCGCACCTGTCCCCAACATACAAACGTCAATAACTCATCTGCACATGTCCACAAGTATCATTTAATTTTCCACTCCTTGGAAACGTCTCACTTAACTATCGCTATAAACAACAATAGATCCGATTAATACAAGTCAGCGTATAGGCAACCCCCATACTCTTGCAGTTTTCACCCTGTTCAAACCTCAACTGCTCAAACGACCCACCAACCCCTTTTTTCCTTCACGACATAATTCTTATTGCATTTTGATAACAATTATAGAATTTATTAAACAGACTCTGGAGGAAACATGATTACTATTTAAAATGTTTAATTGTCGATTGGTAATCGACTCGAACGTAACGCTATGTTACATGGGGGTTACCCGTACGCGTATACAGAGGTAGATCTGACTTTTCCTAGCACAGAGATATTGGTTCCATGCGTTTTTGTTCTTACATTCACGCATGCAAACACTATACGAATTCACTGAAAAAAAACAATAAAACAATAATTAAATCGTGCTGTCAATTGTTCGAATGAGAGTGGAGAGTCTGTTGGTAGAATAACAATTTTTATTATTCCGCATTTATCAGTTCGCATTTTCGAATCCTGCCCCCCTTCAGGCTTGGAATAATTATGAATATTTTTAAACGTACCAGTTTTATAATCGTATAGAAATCGGTAATATATTAATTCTAAACGTCGTACAAAGTAGTTATAATGAGAAGGATGCAGTAATGTGAATACCTTGCATAATAATACTATTTAAATACACGGTACACATCCATCGTAGATCGGATCAAAGATTCAGCCGTTCCCGATTTCCACATTATATATATTTCACAACTGATTAATCATCAAAGAGATTCAGACTTTCGAAAACGCACAAATCTTCGTTCCGAACTAAATTATATAAATTAAAATTCTATTCCTAAGGACTACTGTGTGCGTAAGCCATTATTTACAATTCATTCTTCACTGCTGTACTTTGCTTAAATAACTACATTCTAATATCGTTCGTAATATCTTTCATCGTATATCTCGAACTCGTTTAAGCACGTTGTATCAGCAAAAGATCGCGGGGATCATGTTTCTTTTGTACATTGTATTCCCGTTTCGATATAAACGCTACCGGTAACAATTAAATAATTATATTTCTATATCAGAACACAGTTGCTGTTTTCTCTACGCTAGTTCGAAGAATAATATTCCAACTTGCCTGTGACTGACTATGAACATTCATAACGTCGTTAATACTTAAACGAGAGATATAATAGAAAAAATACAGAATTGTATTCTGCGTTTCCAGTGGCTTACTATACTCGATACGAGGTAAAATGCTTAGCGCTGCAGACACAATGGCTCACAATAGTGATCGCACATTGCAACCAGGTTTTTTCTAACAGCCAGTAATTATTTTAACGTCGGATAATTGCACGCGTTTAAAGTAAACTCTGTGATCAACAAATTTTCCTTTCACAGGAAACTATGCTATGATTTCTTTACTCGAATGAAACATTTGCTATGTAAAAAAATGACTTGAAGATTATACATGCAGGATATTACTATAAGGTTCCTGCCAGTCATTTTTTTTGTATTAAACAACCCACCAATTTCGTATTCCTTTTTTGTTTAATTTAATCGAAAGATTGATGCAATTAAATGCATTGCACGCACAATTTGTGGGCCATTGTTTATCTATAAGAAAATGATCCACTTGGTCCCTAAAGATTTTCCTATCTGTACAACTCTAACGAGCTCGTTAGTCGGACATATCTTCGCCAAGCTAATTGTAAAATCCTTCGAGAAATCCTTTCGATTTAATTAATCCTAAATAGAAAATTGTTCAACCCCTCAAGAGTCTTTCGAGATAAATTAATAAGTCCCGAGAAGAAACGAGAATGGCTTCTGTGTTCTGTGACCGCTGTCTGGAGAGAGAGAGAGAGCAATGTTTTATTTCACTGACTCCACAATATTTAAGACTCGATAAACCTCGAGCTGTCATTAAATAGCACAAGACTTGCAGATGAGGTTTCTCGATTTCTACTTTTCGATGAATTTCTGAGCCTCGACTGTTGTAGTCGTTGGCTGTGTGTCTTGCTCTAATATTTGTTATTTGTTCGTGTGGCTATTTATCGTTAACTTTTAACGTTAAATTAAACTTTATGCATTCAGTGGCGCCTATTCCTCCTCACCGAGATTTAATACATTGATATTAAATATTTTACACTTACATTGATACCAGAACTGACACAGAAACGACAGAAACCATTTGCTAGGAGTAGCACGTCCTTTTTCCACTAGACTTTCTACTATTTTCACTGAACAACAGTACCAAGAAGATAAAAGCATATAAAAATATTTATCTTTAACTTATAAAATTATCCGTGTGATGTACAAAAAAAGAAAACGAAACGACTGATAAGTTTAAATATATTAACGTTTCATTCCTCGTGGCAAAGATACGTAGAAAATATTTTTGTACAGTTTTACAGACATCCTTGTCTAACGTGTCAAGGTATACTCAATTTGTTCACTATTTCAATGCTTTCTCGTATTCTCTACTATATATTCTTTTAAAATATTGATCTGTATATTCCTGAATTTATGTATTTAAAAAATATACTGCTATAAATATGAGTATTTATACGAGGAGTAATTTTATAATTATCGTAAAATATAAAAATATCAGAGACACTTAAACAATTTCCTTCCTTATAGCAGGAAATTACATTTGACACTGGTGATTTACAATATGCGTGCGCAGTGTCGGGAAAGCTTTGTTTAATTATAAATTAATGGGAAATTTCGCAAAGAACTGCAAAGAATCAATCAACGCCGCGATTAAAGTCAATTTTAACCTGAATCATAAAGAACATTAAAACCAATGCCAAAAATAATTGAAACTGTTTTTCAAGAAACCGTTGAGAAAGTAAACGTTTCCTAAACAATTTTTTAGGATGATCGGGCGACAAAGCTGTCCCAATATTTCTGCGACCGGATTGAAGAAGATCTAATCACACACACACACATTGATGTGTATCATAAACCATACTAAATTTACGTACAATAAGTCTTTGTATAAATTTATTACGCGCTCGCCTTAGCTTTACTTAAATTTATCGATAATAGAAAAATTTAATAAATAAATATGACACCAACTGCAAATGTAACGCGTGAGTTTACTTATGGCATAAAAATTGTTCGTTTTTTTTCAACGTGAACATCGTCTCAACTAATTCTAAAATCTGCTACGAAAATTCACTACTTTCCGCGATTCGAAATAAGCGAATTTCTCATATTTTTAAAACATACAGAAAGCATGGTGCACCATCGTGATTAATATCAATATTTTCCACAGAAAAAAAATGAGTAAACGTGGATAAAATACTCATTCGAATACTGCTGCGTACCCCGCCAAAATTGTATGTAATAATTTCCACTCCTGAGATAATAACAATTGTACATACTGCTCAATCTCCTAAAATTTCTGTTTGATAGATTTATAAAATACTGAGAAGTCAAATAAATAAAAAAAGGAAAAGATACATTAAACAATTAAGACTTGTTTGCTTTCGCGAGAAATCAGCTTATTTCAACCCTTATTTCTTACCCTGCAGATATATTCACTAAATACAACGATTACGTATAATGTTTATGCCACTAAATGTACTAACATGTGAATGCACCAAAGAAAATGCAATAAGTGATGGTACGTTCGAGAGAGAAAGTTAATTATTAAGTAACAAACAATCCGAATCTCTTCTGTACATAATGTACGAAGAAAATATTCAGTTGTTTATTTATTTTATATTTCACGAAATCTATCATTTCATCTTTTTTTATATACAAAAAATTACTACGATAAGATATTCATCTTTCTATGAAAGCGTTCATCATTATATTTATATTTTTTATACGAACGATGCATAAACATTTCTCTGTTTTTTCAAACATACCATGCTTATTCGATGAACACAGAAAAAAATGTATACTTTCTGAGTAATGGTAACAAATGTATGGAGAAAATTGATCATAGAGTAACCAAGCTATGCAAGAAATAAAGAGATTTGTCTTGTATACTTCTGAAGGTTATTATATACGATAGTACTTTCGTATGTACTCTACGGTCCGATAATTTCTATTTGCCACCTTATTGCAGAAATGCAAACCAGAGAAAGTTAAATCTAATACTTCTGTACGAATACCGTTTCAATTTACAATAAGTAATATTGACAAATGATTCGATATGTTTGGTATTTCTTGTTTATCTAACAAAGAAATAATCTCTTTACTTTCAAATTATAAGATTTTTCCCATTTACATATCGTCCTTTTCGTTTTTTATATTATACAAAAAACTTCTACTTCTTAATGTGCAAATTTGTTGTTTCATAAATACGTATTTATATTAATATCAATTACAATTACCATTAAATAATTATCAGCACTGACACGACTAGTAAATGACTGATCTGACTCTCTTAATATGGACACTAGAATAATATCGTACTAAACGGAGTGAACACTAATATTGCTGCTTTAATAACTATCGAGTCATTCGAATTTGATCGTAATCATCTAATGTCAAAAGAGTAACTATTAAGTTTATTATGTTAAGTGGTATTCTGCCTTTATGCTTTTCTAATAAAGAATTTCGAGTAATAACGATGACAGAACGGTGATGATAATGAGGATGAGCAACGATGACAACGACGACGACGATGATCATGATACTTTCGATAGAAAAAACAATAAGCTAATAGCGAAAGAAGTAACGAATCGAATAATCTTGATAATGACAACGAAAACAATAATAATAACGGTAGTATAATTAATACCTTATCATAATAAAAATAATGATATCCATATTAATAATAACAGTAACAACAACCAGTCACACATGCGACCAGATCACTGGGACTATCATTAAGATCGAGATACTGTTTGACTGTGGAGAACATTTGTTTTAACATCAACTGCAACACAGGCTTGGGCACATTCCATTTTTAATAAATCCCAGCTTCTTCTCTTTAAAAAAAAAAAAGTATTTGCAACGTAAAAATTCTCTCAAATACAAAATAAAAAGTAAAAGAAACTGTTTGGTTAAACAGCCAAATAATGAGTCGTATTATTTGATTTATGCTCAAGCCTGCTTCAACATTCCACGTACTGTTTGATCATATAATGATTCTCTGGCAAACGTTCTTTTTTTCTTTTTATCACATGATGATAAATAAATTTCTGCTTATTAATAATCCGTTAATAAATAAGTAGCTCATCTGTAGAAAAATCCTTCTGCTTCTCTACAGAAGTAATGTACTCTCGTGTGTGCATAACTGCACAATTTTGTTTTCCCCTTAAATTATGATGGGCAATCGGACGTACCGAATGTATAAAATAAAAAAAAAGAGAAGAAGATCGCTCCACGGAATTCTAATAGAAACTAATTTCTCCACAAAAAAACATTCAATAGAAAAGAACCGTGAACATGTAATTGCTTCATTTGTCTCTCTTTCTCGCACACATTCTGATTTTCTGTTTCTTTAGTGCTGAAAGAACAAGGGGGAGATCAAAAAGCAGAAGAATTGGGGGGTAAAAAATGTGTGTGTGTTTTGTCAAAAGGAGAGAGAGAATACTCATGGAGAACGATCTTGCAACTAAGATCAGCGAGCAAACAACCCACCAGAATGATCAGCAGTTGTGTACTCCGTGAGCAGAGGTGATCCTGCCAGGGCTGCGTAGTTGGCGTAGTCAGCGTACGGTGTGTAGATCAATCCATGGGGGTCACCAGCCGAGAGAAGGGAACCCGGTGGACCCGAACCGTTCAGAAGAGAGGCTGCAGTCGTTGGCACCGATATCCGTGGTGACAGGATTAATGGGGCACCCAGTGGCGCACTTGGTGTCCTCATCGGAGTGGCCAAACCGGGTAGAAGCCGCTGCGTTTCTGCTGCAGCGGCGGCGACGCGTCTCCATTCCTCGTCGCAAGCTGAAACGTTCAATAGGTCTACCCCTAAATTATACCATTGTCAAAATTCGCCCTCCTAACTAGATCCTAACAATTACTGCGTGATCAAATTAAAAGTAAAGTTTCAATTTAGGATGTTAACGACAAAGTGATTTTCGAAATATTTTATTTAAGGAATTGCAAAATGTTATGTCGATCTCTATCATTTTTGACAAGTATATACTAATTTTTTCTTCGAAGACAGGGGTATATACTTTTAGATATGTACCTGTAACAGCAGCCACTTTCGTGTTGGAATCCCGGTAGGTACCATTTATGATAGCGAGCTCCATCAATTGTCGCTTTTTCAGTTCATCCTCCCCATCAGCCTGCTAACAATCAACAGGATTGGTAAGAAATACATATGACGCTGACTGTGTAAACCCTTTAAATACAAAAACTACTACTTTATTTGAAATCTGTTCTATAAAGTTGTTATTTAAAGTCTTTAATTTTCGAGCATTACATTATTAATAGATTAATCTAAACATTGTCAATTCAAATAACAATAATTGAGAAGAAGATTGTTAGTAATATAAAAAAAAGAAACGGAAAACACAATTTGCATTGGACGTCAGAATTCTGAGAGAAGCGTAGAACGATACTGGAAATTGGTTATAGTATTTAATAATAGGAACTTTCTCACCACGGGAACAAGGAGTTTCTTGACTTCCTCCACAGCTCTGGCAAGTTTTAATGTGGCACGATTTTCAGTATCATCGACTGTTAATAAAACATGCAGTTCATCCGTTAGGTGCTCCCAGTTTGGTTTACCTCGGTTTAACTCCTCCTAGAGAATCAATACGAATGAATTAGTATCCTATATTATATAGATACATAGTCTCAAAAAATGACTTAATAGAGTTGTTTACTACAGTGTCTAACATTTCTCCTACTTAGAAGAAAAAAAAAGGAAAACATACAACGACAACATTCTGGGGACTGAACTCGATTGTACACAGAAAGGAGCACAATCTTCTCTACGTTTGTCCACAGAAATAACTATTGTAACTTTTTTTCTCACATGTACTTACGATAACATTTTCTTTCTTTCGTCATATGCAGCTTGAAAAAGAACAGGGAAGAATCAAAATAGATGGAAATGTTATGGAATCTACCAGGAAAAGATATCATTCGATACATGTTTCTCTTTCTCCCAAGAATATGTATGCCACGGGCTTCTCAAAATAATTCTTGATCGCCTATTTACCGAGCTTTTTGTGGCTTGCAATTCAATGTGTAACCCCGACATATATGTTCCTGCAGCTTGTTGAAACAAAAAACCGACCCCCACAGCTTGCACTCTCGCTTCTCTAAAAATACCCTGGACCATCAATTCCAGATGGATTGTAATCAGTATGAACCCCTAAGAAACGCGGATCTATTCCCATGAAAAACAATGAAAATAAGATCGACCATCAACAATTTTGAATAATTCCTTAACTCTTGGAAGTGGGACAACTGCATAGAAAATATTACCGAGACCCGAACGTTGCAGAAACCATTCTCCACAGAGAAGTAAGAACACCTTACGTCCACAATAAATTGAAATGCTCTCATACAATTAGGCTTTCTACATATTTCAGATGATCTCGTTGAATCCTCAACGACGGTGGCTTACCTTCTTCTTGTCCCTCATGGATCCTTTACCCCGCACCATAATTTTGCATCCTGTTTCTTGCTCCAATTGCTTAGCCGTCATCCCGCGTGGTCCAAGAATTCTCCCGACAAAGTTAAACTGCAAACAGAATCATCAACCAACTGTACTTTTACTCTGCAGCGTAATACGGGGAACCGTGTCCCGAAACGTGTACGAAACTTACGTCTGGGTGTTCTTTAACAGGTACATAAACTTTCTCTGTCAACGTTGTGATCTCGCCCTCCGGTTCTGGCAAAACCAGCGGTTCTTTCTTGACGCCACTGATTTGAAATAGACTCGCCCGCACCTTCGCGATTTCTGCAACAAAAAAAATGAACGGAAATTCTGTAGTCGAGGCGGTTGTACAGCGTCGGATAGAACGCAGAGAGAAAAAGAGAGCCAACGAAAATCTCGTGTGCGTGGAAGATATGTTACAATTTCGAAACGGTGAATCGGGCAACAATAAACCATGTCCTGGTTTCTAGTCGAACCTTTCCGTTTCGCAGAAAATGGCAGCAATGTGGGAACGGAGCCATGGTTCAAGTACTTGGCATAGTCGAGTAGACTTCCGGCAGTCGAAGACGCCGATTCCTGTTCGCCTAACTTTCTAAACCCTCGCGATTTTTACGACCTTCTCCGCCGAGCAATCCGACGACGATATTATTTGCCCCTGCGAATATTTTACGTTTCATTTCACCGTGATGTTTCCCCGATAATTTTCGCTTCGAAGGAGACCTTTAGCGAAACGCGTTTTCGCTGTGCCAGAGTTTTAGAAAATCGCATAAGCGCCGCGATCGAATCATGAATTAATGGAACGCGCGCTCGAAACAAGCCAAACTGGTCTAGAAATCTTGTTTACACTGACACGACTGCTAAAACACCGCGGGTTCGATCAGCATTATTATTAATCTAACAGACTGGTGGGTCTGAAAAATCCTTAAGACTCCATCCAGTTTTATTTTCACGAAGAAACTGGTGTCCTTAAAGAAATTATTGTCTCGTATGATCGCACGAGAGAAAAGAGAGAGAGAGAGAGAGAGAGAGAGAGAGAGAGAGAGAAGTTCTCCTTCTCTCTCACGCGAGCGGAAAGAACACAGTCTCATGTCCAGTTTTAGCAACATTGCTCATTATGGCTGACATCAGCCGTCTTGCGCGTTCTTCGCTTTCTTGAATCGTTTCTCGTCACGCGTCGCTTTTATTTTTACTTCGAACCCGTTATCAACGCAGGCTTTTTTATATACATTAATATAATTGTTTTCGTTACGAACGGCCGACGATAATTAGCGACGATTACGATCGATAAACTGTTTCAAGCATCTAACATGCATCGATCAAAGAGATCTCCAGCATTCCTAGCGACTGAATGGATTTATGAATCACGGTTTCATGAATCATTTAGCTTCTACTCGCAGTTCTTAACAATGCTCATCGATCTAGTAATATTTACAACGAAGCCGATGCATCGATTCACCTTTTTACGGCGTGTACGATTAAATCGTTTTCTATCATTTTCCGTGAAAATAGCTAAATAAACAATCGTATTACATTTTTACGTTGTTCGAATAATACGAAAATCCTTTGTGTATATTCGAGCGAATCGAAATAATCGATCAAATTAATGTTTGGATCTTGGAAATAACCAAGATCGTAGGTCTTGGCCTGGTGGTCACTCGATTAATTTAAATAAAACATGTAGCCTGGTTGCACCCCGGTGAGCAAAAACACAGCGGAATAAGATGAAATGCCAGCTAAGGGTCTATGGTGTAAAAAGCTGGCTTATGTCGCAACGGTATACATAGATCTATCTAAGCATGGGCAATGATGTTGGATCGGTTAGTATAGGTGCAGCATTTATGACATCACCGCTGTCGTAATCACGAAGACTACAATCCGTGACATAGATCACGTGCTCGAAGAAAGAGATTTTATTCTTTGGAGGCTCGGACGCGAGATTCGCTGCGATTCGAAAATCCAACCAACCAGTCCTTTTCCAGCCGACTGATATACCATTCGATGATCTACCGAGAGCTCTCCACAAAACGTGCAATTTAAATTAGCTCTTTTAACGTCCCCGTATATTGTAAACTAATCTGAATCGCAATGCCTGACCGCATTGAACTGCGCTCAATGCAACGCGTATATAGAGATCGTTTCTGGCTGTTTACAATTTTTTGTCGCGGCAATCGGTTACAGTAAAAAACAAAAACAAACGGAAGAGCAAAAAAATAAGCAACAAGGACGGTTTTTTTTGCAGCAAACAAATCGTTCTAGAATTTTCTTAGAGGAGACTGCTCCGAGCATAGCGATAAATGAACTAATCGACTGAATCACTGAAAATTAGAATGAGACGGAGACAATCCTCGCGCGTCCCAAGGAAATGATTACACATTCTTCCGTCTCACAATGGAAAAATAAGACAAAAAAAAAATAGTTTGAAGTACGCGACGAGTATGTTAATTCATGTACTGGAATAAGCGCAAGTCGGTTTCAGGTTGCTGTTTAATCGAATACGGCATAAATTGACGTTATAGCTCGTTGGCCACGCCTCTTAAGCAATTCAAAACTTATTTTCACGCAGTGAGTCACATGGATATATTTATAAAGCGGTGCCCAAGAAATTTAATACTAACGTTAAATTGTGTCTACTAAAATCTGTGTTACACGCATCCACCGATACGACAGTCAAAAATAGCGAGAAATTGGAACGTTCTACAGCGAGGCATTTTTCAAACGCCGCGCCGCGCTGCGCCGTTTCCCGCGAATAAAACCCCAGAAAACGTAAACTCTGTCTTTATAAAGATTGAACACTGCCGGCCGAAACGTTCTTACAACAAATTCGCGATTTCAACTCCGTTAGAATTTTTCACGCAATCGTTAATGCTCGAGACATCGGAATTTCCGAAACGCACGGTTCAACGATCGTGATACGACTGAGCCGTAAATCGCTTTATCTACGGCGCGATCCATTTTCCAGATAAAATCAGCCTTCCCCTCTAGGTCATCCGTGTTTACAAACGAAGTCACCCAAGAATTCCAAATATTCGACTGCTCGTAACTTGGCAAAAAATCTCGCGAGACGATCGAACTAGGCTCGTTTCAAAGAGTATAGTTCCTCTCCTTCTTTTATCGTATCTACGTAGCTTCGCGTTACCGTGTTTTTTCTTTTCTCAAAGTGTTTGGACTCGACGGAATTCGAACGACTGCAGAAACTTCGAGGAATATTTCACGAAAGTAAAACCTACGCCAATTCGAAGCCAGAAGCTTCCTGTTTACGGAGACTCCTTAAAAATCGATCCACGATTTTTTGGTGTCGATTTATCAATGTCCGAAGGTCGAGTGACCACTTCGGAGGTGTCGCTCCAATCGCTTCGAGCCGCTGTTTACGGTGATTATGATTCGTAATTAGCGATTTGTATAAATGTTGGCAATGTAATCGTCATCGTTTAAAATCGGACGACGTCACCGTCGAGTGATTTTGTTGTTAGCCTCGGTCGCGAGCCTAATTCGTCATGTTCGTTGCGTCGGTATCTCTCGATCCCGCGATAAACTTTTCCGTCATTCTTTCTAGCTCGTGCGCTTGTTCAGGGATAAACAAATGTTGGAACGGTCTCAGTTAAACGGTGCCGAGTTTGCGACGCTGCCAATGATCTTCTGACTCACTGTATATTTTGGAAAGTATGCTGAAAACTGGTTTCCCGTGGCCGATCGAACGGGAACGGGCCGCGGTGGCCCTAATTAGACTGCGGACTTTTTTACCCGAAAGATTAGGGAACATTCGGGGGCGGGATTAATACGCGACCACGCTTTGTTTGCCGATATGTGTATGCATATGTCTATGTAGATATAACGTTTGGTATGTTTATCGCGGCGTGGCAAGAGGATCGTCGCAAAGCGAACTGCACGACTCAAATCTATTTAACACAAACGATCGGCCTTGCGGAGACGCATCTTATGTTACGTCGCAGGCAGAGAGACGTGAAATGCAGCTATGCAGCGAGACAGTTGTCGGAGGAATCAAAACGATTCTTCCTCGTCTCACCTATTCTAACTTGAATCACCGTGGCTGAATAGTTACCTACTTGACACTCTATCATTCAGCCAATTATCCGCGCGCCACATTTTTATACGCGTAAAACTTGAATCGCTTGCATCAATACTCGCGAAGATATCCTACAAACATTATCGAACATTCCTTACGGAAGGGGTGGAAATTAATCCCTAAATATTCAGCTAGCTTTTACTTTACTGGTATAATTAACGAATTGCGAAAGACAGAGAAATATCTTGATATAAAAGTTACTTCTTTCGCTTAAATCTAACATTTAATATGCGATCTGTAAATTGTTTAAACGATTGGAAAAAGTTATCAACAGATAATCGATGTCATGTCTTTTATATCATGTCATTTATAAAAATCGTCAGAACATGTCACACACTGGAAAGAAGCTACGCAAGATGATTCACAGGTTCTGCCGTAGGCATTTCGTGTTGCAGCCATCAGGAAAGAAAATCGAGGCTGCAGGAAAAGCGTGCGGAGTTCAGAGGCTTGCCGCGGAGGGTTAGGTCACCCATAGGACCGGTCCCCTAATTTTGTGAACGCGGGGCAGGCGAAGGGGAACCGAAAAAAATGTCGTCGTCTATTTCTCGTCTGCCGAGTCACTCGGATCTCAGCGCAGTGCTTCGGGGCCGGAGGGGTGCACGTTCGGCTAAAATTGGAAACGCGATATCACGGGGAGCGTCCGGAACGGATTGATGAGTGTAAACCATCGTTTCTTCGTTCCTACATCGGCCGAAGACGACACCGGCTCGGTCCGGAGCTAACCGTACGAGAGGAGGCAAACGGTTTTGACGTCATTCAAAGCCGGAAAGTGACCCTGACCAGCCGACACTTTTGGCAACGGTCGTCAATATAGGATAGCCGCGAATCCGCCGGAAATTTAGATGCAGCCGCCCCCCATGATCTGCCGATTAGGCTACTCGGAACCGCGACATCGCAATTTTCATTCATATGCGATCTCCCTATCTTTCTCTCCCTCTCTTTCTCTTTCTCCTCGAAATAATCCCGGGTCGAATTATATCGTCTCTCGAAACCGATGCGAACAATTAATTGGTTACATCGAACGAACCTGTTAGAAGCAGCACATCACAGGAAACGGTAAGGGAATAGGCGAATATAAATTAGGACGAATGTACAGTTGCGCGCGTGATCGATAATTTCAATCAAACTCGATCTCTGATCGAACAGAAGAGGAGAGCAGTCTGTCCACGATAAGGTTGCGACGTCGTCAACGTGAAAACAAAACGATGCTTATCTTCGTTTTCACCGGCGTTCGTGGAAAAATGATTTTATTGTCTGTCGCGTCGATAATCTGCTTCGACGATAACGTTAAGCGGCGATCTAATGCCGCACTCGAGAAGTCCAATCGAATTTTAATCGATGCCGCATTAGCGTTATAATCATATCACAGCGTTGGAAGTCACGATAGATTAGAACCGGACTAACGAGAGACTACGTTAATCTGAGTAAAACCGTTGGATTAATCTGATTACTTTCCTGAGGCGACGCAGATCGATCTATTAAGTTTACCGTTGATAATTCGCTGTATCGATTTTCGAAGGAGCAGAGCCAAATCGAAGCTGCTGGATGCAGCGAACAATATCGCAAGAAGAATCTCGACACAGGTTTGGCGGATTTTTGCAGAAAGAAATGACGGTCAGTGGGTGATGTGTGGAAGTTGCGATGCCGTGAAAGTCGAACGACCGACCGGCTCTCCGGTCGTAAGTTGAAGTAAATTCGATCAAGTAAAACCGAGTCGAAGAGCATAAGGGTATATGCGGCTATGCTCCGGTATAATGAGCGGAGGGTTTACGGAGTGCGCGAGCGCGCGGCCAACTCAAGGCAAACAGAAAGAATGATAAAGAGAAGAAGAGGTGCTGCTTGGAAACGGAGGATGGTGGAGAGAATTCCTTTCACCCTACTTACTTTTCGAAGCCTGAAGCGTCAGCCTCAAAACCGAACGAGAGGCAAACCGGAGAGACCGAGAAAGAAACAAGAAAGAAAGGGAGAGAGAGAGAGAGAAAGGGAGAAGAGACTAAAGGATGGGGTAAAAATGCTCGAGGACTAAAGAGGATAAAGACTGACAGAAGAATCCGAGTCAGAAGAACAACAATTAATCCTCCGGGTTTCTTTTCGACGAGAGCAATTTTAAATATTTTCCAATGATATTCTCAGAAATATATTTTTAATATTCGAACGCAGTGGGCCCGAGACCTCCCCTCGGCTTTCTATGATTAGAAAGGTTCAGGCTTCCATGGCAATCCTGAGCGTCGTTCCTTAAAAATATTTCTTGCTCCGGAGAGATCTAGGTTGCCGATTTTATGCATTTACTGTAACAGTGGTTAGCTGCAATTGTTAATACTTGTAGGAAACTGTTTCTTACTAACAGAATTATTGAAAAAAGAAAGACATTCTCGAAGTGGCTTTTATTATCTTCAAGCGTCTATAATTTAATACAATTTGTAAAGAACATTTTTAGGAAAGGGCGCATTGAACATTGTTAACTGTGCTTGCTCAGAAAGTATGCAGAAAGAATTGTTTCTAAATCTGTGAGGAAGAGGAAAAGATTGCAGCGTGTTCGAACGAGTCTTCTGTCTTTCAGAGTCACGGCTGACTCGAAGAGAAACCGCGTGTCAGCGTTGCTGAGGAGGTAACAAGCCCAAGGGCCGACGTGATCAGAATGCCGATGAGCCGCATCGGGAAAAATAGAAAATGAATCCGGGCCGACGACGGGAAAGGTTTTCATAAGAGCTAGAAAACCCAAAGCCCGCGCGGTGCAACGCTATAGCAACGTTATGGCAACGCTATGCAACGGGGCTCTCGAGGCGTTTGCGGACATGCGAAGATACAACCGTGCAAAACACCGGGACCACGGAGAAAGAGATGACGGGAAAGAAAGTGAGAGAGAGGTCGGTGGAAAGAGGGAAAGAGAGAGAGAGAGCGGGCGGGCGAGCAAGGGAGAGAAAGAGAGATGGAGAGAGGGAAGGAGAGGGAGAAAGAGAGAGAGAAAACGACGAGAATGGAACGAAGCTGAAGTGGCACGAGCCCGCCCGTTGGTGGATGCCGTGCGGCATGGAGCGAACTGCAGGTCAATCCGGTCAACGGCCCCTATAAGCTCCCAAGGGCCACCACAAGAAGTCCCGTAACACTTTTCCCTTGCTTCGAAATTCCCATTTTCTACCCTCGCTCCAAACTACAGCGTACTGCGTTTTCTACGTGCCGAATGCATCGCCAGCATATCCCCAAATTGTGAAAACTTGCGACATTTCCTACTCGCTTCGCCGAAAAGCAAATTCCTTCCAACAGTCTACGCATCGAGCGGGTTACGACAAATTTCAAATCTGTAATAGTCGTTGCTTCTCCAAAACGAAGCAGAAAACTCTGGCAAGATATGTTTGAGTATAGTAGCTACACTATGATTAACTAAACATTATAAGTTGGAAAAACATCTGACGAAACGATCGACGATCATCTTGACCCAGCAGAGAGAAAAAGGAACGAGTAAATACAGTTGCAATTTGTAAAGGGACGCCCACGACTTAGGTAACGCAACCGTAGGAAACAAATATTAAAGGGAGAAAGAAGTATGTAAATCCGAAGTCCTCCGAACGGTGTGTGGATCATCATTGATTTGGAATGACCGCGACATATGACTAATGTCCATATAGGAACGTTGAACATTAACAGTTAGCCGAGGAATCTATATATGGCAGCCTTGCTTGCAGGATACCTCTCTTGGTGGGCTGTCCGTGTGCGTTGTGAGAGTGCCGGCATCACAGAGGCCTCTCCTCGTGGCGACGTAGACGAAAACCATACATACAGTGTGTCGACCATGGCGAAGAGAAAGAGAAAGAGAAAAAGAGAGAGAGAGAGAGAGAGAGAGACCACCGAAGTGGGGATGCGTAAGGCATTTCCTTATTTAGAAACAGAGAAACGTCTTTGCTAGTGCACCGACTACGTACCGGGCAACACTGCACAACAATTCGACAGGATCGGACTCTCCTCTACCCCGGTATTTACCATTAAACGACCCTTTCGGGACGACGATACGCATTACCGATTTATACTGTTTCCAAGAAATAGGTGACGACGTTGCGAATGTTCTAATTATGACAGTAGAGATTAAATTCTCTTCTATATTTCACCATTTAAATGGTTCTCTTTCCACCTCGAAATGCGTCATTAATTTATACCCCTCCAATGAATGTTAAGAACGATTCGTTTTCCGAAGTATTAATTAATAGGCGCTAACATTTCTAATTTCTGGAAAAAACTGAAACGATGATACCAAGTAAATCTCTCTGTTATGTCGCGAAACAAATCCGAGTCGTGTAAATACGATCAGCGGCATCGAATCGCCAAAGTCGAAATTGTGCTCGAGGTTACGCGAGGAGGTCTCCCGAGAAATTCATGTATGCAAAGTGTATGTGTAACGTACCTCGGCGCGGTAATTAATATTTAGTGACAACAATAATTTACAAATTGCGTGAGTAACGATACTAATGAGCCACGGTAATTCAACGAATTAGCGTGTCCTCTGGTGGTTACGGCGAATACCAACTATTCATCGCCTACATATTTCATTCCACATATTCCACATATACAATTAAACATACTATTTTCTCCTGATACAATCAGTGTGCCAGATTTTTTCTAGAACCACGATCTATCGCGAAAATCTCTCGAAATATATTAAATCGGCAAACGTGTCGGATGAAATCTGAACGAAGTAGAACTTCCTCGATACCGAGCCAATAATATCAATTAATATTTGAACAAAGTTCTGTTTCAACGTAATAGTATGATATAGAATAGAAAGAAAAAGTAATAGAATCGTTTTATCAAAATTAATAGTCAAAAAAAAGCAACGATCTATTAAAATCGATGGAGGATCGTAACCAACGACGGTGGCTCATTCCGCGGATTTCACGGCGAGCAAGGAAAACCGTGGAATATTACGCGTTCGCGCGCCAGGACAGTCGCACGTACACACACCTCCGTTCAATTCCAAACGAGCGTTTCCTGTATAACTGTTCCACCGGGAACAACTATTAGCCACTCGAACAGATATTATTTGCTTTCGCGCACGGCAAGTAAACAGAATTCCACTAATTCTTACCGTTTACGCTGTAATGTAAGTCGGCTACGGCAAGAATCACTGGTAGATACACCACTCCGACCGGTGTGTCCGTGTGTACACGGATCCGCGAGCGTGTATGTAACTGCCACGCATACAGTGTCAGGCTTGATCGCTAACGGCTATGTGTAACCAACCCAGTCAAGTAAAAGGTAGAGAAGCGAAGAGGCATGAAGAGGAAAGAAGGAATGCGGCCGCTACCCGCCTTTGTCGTCACTGCTGTCGCTATTGCTGCTGCCGCCTTGCTACTTAAGCTGATACCAGTCAGAAACGATAACCCGAACCACAATGATGATCTCGAACCAACAATCCGAATTTTCAACACCTCCAACGACTTACAATAGTTTCCTTCGCGAACGACGATCATTTTTCCTAAGCCGCGTTTCGTAACGTTGAAAATATTTTCCTCGAACGTCACATTAGTATCTACAATATTTTTCAATTACGAATCAAATGGTCTGGAATAATGTCTGGCGACTTTCAGAATTATGTTCCGTGTTCGCAGAAATAATCTATATTTTTTAATGATTCCTTTAGGTAGCTTCTTTAATTACTACATCGCCGAGGGCAGTTTTCTAAGAACTCTACTAACTTTATAAATCTCTCTTAGTATCAATAATTCATATCTTCTACGATCCTCGGCGAGTTAAGAATTTCTCAGGTAGCCCCTTCAACTGTTCCGCCCCTGAAGACAATTTTCTCAGACATTGAATAGCTTCGATAATCACTCCTGCCTACGGATAAATCCTTTGAATACTTTTACAGTTTCCAGGATTATTTTCACAATCCTTTTAATACTTCTGTTGGAACAACTTTTCTTTATTTGATCTTTCAAGCCGCGTGTCTCGCCGAACGGCCTGGCAATGTGGGACGATTTTTATGAAAAACGAAAGCTGAGAGAAAGAGCGATGTAAATAGTTTTGTAGCGTGTTACATAAAAATGCGTTCACGCGGAAGCCCGGCTACAGAAATATTATATAATACGGCAGACGCATTTAAATAGATTCACGACCTAGAGATATCAGCTGTTCGATGAACAGGTGTGCGTGCGTGCGTGTGTTTGTTCTAAGATTCATACAGATATTGCACCTGCAGCTGACGCTACAATACTTTCTCGGATTATGCACCAAATACTTTAGTTATGCATTATCAAATTCTACCAATTAATTGATACGCCACTTAATCGCTTTGCAATGTTTCCCCCCTCTAATATGCAATTCGGAAAGCAGCCTAATCCCCCGCTGCATCTAATCTTCAAGGAATACAAGCTCGAGCTACTGCGTTAATCTGAAATGTTTCAATCGATTAGAGTTCGAGTTGACGTTAAGTGCTAGTTTTCCACTTGAAGTTATCAGCTGAAGTGTCCGATAATCCCATAATCGATGGCCGGTTTCCTCTGGTATTTTCGAAAAAGTCGCGATCATTATCGCCCCCCCCCCCCCCACGATTCGAGTTCGATTCTTTCACGAATCATTATAATGAGTAGCTTGTCAATAACCGAGCCATCAATATATTAATATTTCCCGAAACAGACCGATGCCAAAAGAAAGCTGTTGCATAAATGAAAATTTGCTTGGTTTACCGATTCTATTTTCCTGCGCTTTGCTATTCGAAAACAACTTGTCGTAGCAAAAGACTTCCGGTTGCGAGAAGTGCAATTTTTCCTACTGATATAGCATTCCCGCGTCAGCGTAATTTCTTGCACCCGACCGCACTCGATCTCTGGCCGACCATGACTGATGGGTCTCCGATTCGAGGACACTGTGAAAACAATAGGGACACCGATTTATAAATACGAGGGAGGAAAAACACAGCTATGTTTAGTGTTACATTCTCGAATTCCCTGCTCCCTCTGCTGCACCAGATGATCCCACCACGTTCGCTGTGCCCTTTCGGAACAGCCCTTCGCAAGGTGCACCCTCCAGGACAAAGGACAGGGGGATAAAGGGCTCGCAGTGAAAAGGGAAACCTTTAGAATCCCTGCAGGTCCGTTTATGCTAATGCCGAACCTGTTGATTCCTTGACTCTACTCGTATCCGATCGAACCTCCACGCATCTCAAGGACCAATTTTTCATATCTCATACGTTGTACTGTTTTAAAGTCGATGATTATAACACATTAATATACGTAGAGGAAAAAGACTGTAGAGATGTTTGATCCTAGATCGCTCGAGATATTTTGGAATAATTAGTGTCTGCTTGAGAGAGGCTAGAAATTTACGTTATTTAGGTACCTATTAATTTCATATTAATTACGTATTTATTACTTTATGTCGTTTAAGTATCTATTAATGGAAAAATGAAGTATAGAAGACTGATAAAAGAACACTGTTCGAATACGGGTTTAAAATTCCGTGGACATTCGTTGACCCTCCCCTTCAGTCACGCATCATTGCAGCCACTTCGTAGGGCGTATTCTGAATCGAGGATGCCGGATGACTATTCGAACAGTTATAAACGAACAGCTTCGAGGAGTCTCCGTGGAGCATAATTTAATCCGTTTCGAATTCGAAGCCGATTAGGCGCAACGACCCAGTAGCAGAAGAAAACTAGACCTCGTGTCTGTCCAAGTTTTCGCTAGACAGTTTCGAAAGGACGTGCTTGACAACGAGTTCTATTCACGCTACTAGGTCACTGAGAAAACTTGCTACGTCGTGTTCAAAATAGACCTGCCCGTACACAATCGCATACGCTTCGAACTATCATCAACGATGCCGCCGCGATGAATAATCCCCCTTGTTCCCACGCTAGAGTCTCGTTTCTCGTCGAAACAAGCGAATCATGAAATAGTAAACATTCAAATTCATACTTTTCTGTTCCCTTCGGGTCACCGTAGACCGAGCAATTTTTAAAATTGAAAAGAGACCGCGAATGTTACAGAGCATGCGTGCCGCGGGAAATTCAAAAGTTATTTTCCGAACGCACCATCGCTCGTTCGTTAAGTTTTCTGTCATCATTGTTCCCGAAGCCGCTCAATGCCGCTTACGCGACTCGAAGGGACTGTCTAACGAACGTATTTATGCAGGAATGCACGCATTGCAAAACACCGTGCACCGTCGCTGGAAAATGCCCGATCGCTTATGGCTTTTCTCTCGGTTGAAGAAGCATACGGTCTCTCTCTCTCTCCCTCTGTCTGTCTCTCTTCGGCTGTTGCGAAGGCGGAAAATTCCGTTTCGATTTCAACTGGATAAAATGATCCGGCAAACGTTCGATTAACTAACATGGAAAATCGCGGTGGTCGAAAGTGAGCAATTTTCAACGACGGGTTCCGTTTGTTAAACAACAAGATGTCCACGTATTCGACTGGTGAGAAAAGGTAAAATAAAATTCATCGCATCAACAGGACTATGTCCACAAGAATGCGAGAGGTCCGAGAGCTTTCGTAAAACCGGTTCCGCTCGTAAACGTCATTTGACACATTTCTTGTGAAACACTATAAACCACTCCCGCCCGGTCCGTGTATCGCGAATAACAAACGCAACAAAAATACGAATAAGCTTTCACCCGATTTCCAAAAAACAAGAATAATCGAATCTAACGCAGACCGGACGAACATGTTCGCCCCAATGTAGGTGTTTTCCCTCGTTCGTTGTACCGCGAATAATGAAGTTATCGTCATCGAATGTAAACAACAGGTATTCTAGCAGCGATAAGAGAACCCGGGATGCTTCGTAAACAGTTTTACGCCCGCCGAGAATACCATTTGCTAAAGTAATTCGTTAACGAGCTTGTTCAGCTTCGTCGAACGTCCTCGAATTAATTCGCTAGCAGAATCGTCGCTCGTCTCCATCGATAATTCATGCGAAATCTGTTCGCGAATTTGTCTGGCTTTCGATTAATCGAAACATACACGTGCCGACGGCGTCGTCAGCCGCACCGGTTCAGCAAACTCTTCAGTCAATTTTCGTTCATACTTTTCGTGCAAGACACATTGTCCGGTAAAAAAAAAACATGATTAAATCTCTGCAATTACTAATGAGCCGCGCACAGATAATACGGAATTTTTCTTTGCCAGCGAGTCGGCGCGCGCTCTCGTATGTACAAATATTCCTAAAAATAGACGGCAAAGCAAAATGGTTCCCGCGATGCCTCTATCGCGAACACAGGCGACGCGAAAGAATCGTCGACGAATTATGAATAACCGAGAAAAATAACAAAACATCGAATACCAGATGGACAATGCCGATTGCTTGGAACGCGATTTTGTTTCTGTTGGAACAACGGCTCCCGATTTGTTCCACCGGCAATCTGTCCGATTACGACGACGTTTTCGTTTCGTATCTTGTTCCCTCGTGCGGTACGCGGCAATTCCAACCGAGTCTATGTCTCACCGCAAAACGATAAAAATCACCTCCGAATATCTCATACCCCTCGAAACCGACGATTTTCTCTACATTAGCTAATGAGATTGACGCACGTTTTTCGAGCGAACGAAACTCCATGACTCGTTACAAAATCAATCGGAACAAATTACCGAGAGTTAAAAGATGGCGAAACAAAGGGAAAAGAAAGGAAGAAACAGACATACCATTCCGGTGCTTTCCAAATCACTCTCTACAAGTTTTTTCGAAGACGAAAAGAATGCGACACCGGATGAGTTGTTCGTCAGACGCCATCGCGTTCCGCACCGTTTCGCAGGGTTATGTTGTTCGTCTTGTAACTTAAGGTTAGTATTACGGAATACAAACGGCGGGAAGACGCTTTGACTTGAACTTCAATTACAATTCAGTGCAGGCGACGATACCGAATTCATTTAATACCTTAAACGAATATTGAATGTAACTGGATTTATTTAGATAGAATTTATTTAAATGTTCGGAGATCGTATAAAATTTGTCTAAATGTTGAACAAGAGAAATTATTCTAATACTTACACATTCTCTTGCAATTTCTTCGTATCTAACATTATGTCATAAATTTGTTTCCATTTTCATTTAATATTGCCATTGTTCTCTATTAATCTGTCCTCTTACAAATGAAAATATTACTATTCAAATTTCTAGTGAACGTGTCTACAGTGATCTTGTATGTTTCGAGGCGATTAGGAAAACAGTTAATAGGAAACCGATTGAAGGGTTAAACGACGGATTCCCTTTTCGACCTAACCACCGCCGGAACTGACCGTTTTAAGTGAACGGTTTATGTCCTAACAATTGCCGTCTATCTTCCCACATTACAAGAGAACAAAAGTAAAGACTTGTGTACAGAATAATCTCCGTGAAACGTAATCTCGGTACACGGGATAGGTTTCGAGCAACGCGAGGGCGGGCTATCGTTACGCGACGGGACGCAGTCGAACCGAATATCGTGTGGAGATTCGTCGAATGAATTTTTTTCCATGGACGACGCAGGAGCGTGGGATATTCGCGAAATATGAAATAACTCGGAGAGAAGAGAAGTGGGCACCGGGACGCGCGGCACGTGACGTACGGAGAGGCCGAGAGAGAGAGGGAGAGAGAAAAAGAGAGAGACACACAGAGGCAAACAGACAAACGTCGACACGAAGAAGACGACGTCGACGCGAACACAGAACATGGGCCGTGCTGGAAGACAGTCCGTTGCCGATTATGGCAAACTACGAGGGCAACGAGATCTCCTCTCCCATCGTGATACCAGCACACACGGTATTCCTTAACGTTCCGCTTCTGTTTCGTTCCCTTTTTCTCACTGGCACCGCTCTCTCGCGCGCGCGCGCGCGTGCGCTCGCTTGAGATACCAGACACACTCACACACACTCGTGCGTGAATGTGCACGCGTATGTCGACTCTTGCGATCTCCACGAACTGTGGCGAAAGTTTCGCGGTCATAGAGAAGAGACATGCTTCAACCGAGGACTCGACGGCGTCTCTATATAGGCGTTAATCATGCAAACTACGCTAAGGCGTGTCACGGAACCAAGTCAGATGCATTACTCCGAAAAAATTATACAGAGATAGATAGAGAGAAGCGAATAGAAGAGAAGAAATAGCTAGATAGATAGATAAATAGATAGAGAGAGAGAGAGAGAGATTAGTGGATTAATGGTTGCTTACCTTCGTCTAGTAGGCGCTCTACATGTATGAAGACATTAGGGAAAGCAGCTAACTGCTTTCTGTCTTTTAGTAACTGTGACAAGTAGTCCGCTATACTCTGCGTCGTCGTGTTAGTATTATCACACATTGCAATTACTTGATTACTCCTATGGCGGTCACGCGAAAAATAGTAGATAGGTTGGAGGTGATCCAAAAATATTTTCTCGCAGATCAAGGGAGACGAGAAGAAAGACAGAGAGTGAGAGATATAATAGACAGTGAGACAGAAAGAAATAGATACAGAGAAGAGAAAGAGAGAGAGAGTGAGTTAAAAGTAAATGAGCAAGAGGGAGACGGCGTTGCGATTAAAATCCAATACAACTCTTCGTTCTTTTCACGTTCAGTTTTGGCACAACGTTTTACGTCGATTCTTCCCCGTTCTTCACTGCCGTGTTATTCACTTCGATTCCCGTATACTCGCACAATTTCTCGATATAATATATAACTCGATATATTCGTACGTCGCGCCTCCTCACTCGTGGTTACTCTCTGGCGCGCTCCTCGCATACGTCGCCACGATTGCGTTACGTTTTTAGAAATAGCGGAGTCAGTATACTATGTGTGAGCGGCAGGAGGAGGAGAAAAACGACGATCGGGAGAAGGAGGAAGAGGAAGAGAGGGGCTGGGGAGTAGGGGAGACACGGGCTAAGAGTGACAGAGAGAGGAAAGCGTGAGCGACAGAAACAGAAAGGACTGGCAACAGAGTAGGAGAGGGTGGAGGAGGAAGAGAAGGAGAAGGAGAGGAGGATGGGGAAAAAGAAGAGAAAGGGAAGAGAGAGAGAGAGAGGAGAAGAGAAACGGAAAAAAACAAACAGGGAGAGGGAAAGGCAAAAGAATTAGACAACTGAGAAAGAGAGAAGAAACGGAGAGAAAGAGAGAAATAGAGAAGAAGAGAGAATAGAAGACAGAAAGAAAGAGAGAGAGAAAGAGAAAGAGAGAGGGAGAGAAAAGAAAAACTAGAGAGGGTACAGGCCTCTCTCACGAGTCGGAAATTCTATTGTCGAAGAAAATTCTATTTGATCGGATATCGTGGCTCGCGAAAATTAAAAACAAACACGCGCTGCGGGATTCTCGGCTGTACTGCACCGCCCGTGCATGTGTCGCCGCGACAAAGCCGCCCGAAGACACGCCGCGTCGAACTCAGCGCGCAGCTTTCGTAACGCGCATGCGTCTCCCACGTATTAGTTCTTGCGTGCCTCTATCGGCGCGCTTCTACCGCCCACTACCATATACGGCCTCTGCGTACGCGCGAATACGGAGCTACACGCCATACCATCGTCGCATACAAGTTGGATAATTCAGGGACGCGCGAGGCCATAGCCGTGCCCTGCATCTTACATTTTTAGAGTCACCCTGAAGCCGAAAATCACATCCATCAACTCGATCCCCGGCCGTCGCGGATCAGAATCTACGAAATCGACGCACTCCTGAGATCCGACTAGCTCTATAGCTGACTATATCATCTTCAATGGTTAGGCGAATTTCGAACAGAATAAATATATTATTTTTATCCTCGATGCCTTGACTCCGCATCAAGGAGTCATCAGCGATCGTTTTGCATTATTTTCTCTAGAGTAACAGTAAATGCGAATAGCAGGATTGGTACATTTATTTCGGCAAACGGGCCCTACGATCTTTTGCAAAATTTCGGAGATCGATCATCCGAATGAACATCGGCGTCGAAAAGTACACCGGACAGAGATCGTACAAGGCGAGATCAACTCGTCCGAACGTTTAACGGGAAAACGCAATAAATGCGTCCGAACGCGGCTAATTCGCAAGTTGATAAATCTCTCCGTTGGTCCACTAATAACGTGACTGCTTCTGTCGTCAGTGTTTGCTTACGGTTGCCTACGGTGTTGCAATAAATTTGAATAATACGTTTTACGCGCAATTGTAATGATTTATATTTGCACTGCAGCGACGTCGGAATCTTTTTAACGAGTCGCGAATTGTCAAGCGTATGCACCGATGCCACCGTGCATTCTAACTCGCTAATAAAGACGTTGCTCGGCTGGCTTATAAATAAACAGAAACAATGGCTTGCGGGGGAGATTCTGCTGCCGATAAATCGACTACAAAGTGTAGTTTTTATTACAGTTTTTACGCGACTCACAGAACATATTTATCTCTGAACACTGAGGAACGTGTCTGTGAGGAAGTCGCGATAGAAACGACCAAGAGAATATTTGCGAAATTATAATGAGATAGGCTCGGCGTCACCGAATTTGGAGATCACCGATATCGAAACGAAACGATTCTATTCCTGACTCATCCGCGGTATAAATAACCGAATTACTGGACAACAATGATTTTTCCCCCGTTTCAACCATGAGCGTTAATTTTACAAGCAAGATTCTCCATTTTCAATTTATTGTTGTGCAATCGGGTTACTGTATCGCGGCGCCAAAAGAAAGATAACGAAATCGTCTTCCACGAAACAAGCAAAAGGAATAAACAGCGTCCGTAAAACGCAGATATTTATACATATTCAGATGGTGCATACTCGCGTTCTCTTTGCCTTTTTTTTTAGGCGAACCTCATTTTCGATAAGCGGAAGGTTAAAATATGTCTCCTAATCGCAGTTATTAATTTAGTAGTTGCTCGACCGCCCGACGGGGATATTCGAAAGAAATTCAAAAAGAATAAAAAAGAATCACGATACTCTTGTTACTTGGCGTCAATCAATTTCGTTCCGATCTGGAAACAACGCGCCTCGGCATGCATAATTGATGATTTCACCTACTTTTATTTTCCTTCTGTGTCGCGTTGCAAATTAAAAGCAGGCGTCGAAGGATACACGATAATCAAACGCTAATGCATACAATAACTACTCGCTTTTATCGATCGGAAACACATAATTCATCTCCTTAAAACGGCGCGAAAAGCTAAAGCGAATTCGAAAAATGGTGTTGCAACGCGAATCCGTATGACATAATCCGGTGCATGACTCAAAATTTCATATTTCAGGCTGCTAGTTAGGTCTACTATTTTCAGTATCCCACTATTCTTAGACAGTATTTTCGAAACATATTGCAACGAATTAGACACATCGCGCTCGAATTGTTCTTGTTCAGAAAGAACCCGCGATCCCTCTAAACTCGAAGCAAACTCGCTGCCGGTGAACGACGCTTGGTGCAACGATTAAACCCACGTGCATGTTCGTTGCACATTCTTTTCCGCCGTGGGCTTTCGCCTCGTAGTCGTGGCTTCTGTTTCCTTCGTAAACCGTGCGGTTCTTTCGAAACTTTCGATGTCGTCGTCGTCGTCGTCGTCGCTTTGAAACCTCGTCGCGGGAGGTTTCCGTACGAATCAGCCGAAAATTTCAGTTGTTGCGCAAAAACGACTGGAAGAAATCGCGCGAAACTTGGCGTGCTTGTGCAGAAAATTAGGCTATGTGGTGTTACAAAACCATATGTTCGCGGGGTCGGGTTCGGTCCGAAATAACTTCCGCAGCGCATCACGGAAATTTGACCGACGGTAATTAACGGTACCGTAACGGTAAACATTCTTAACTTTGCTATTCATGGTTGAACTCGATACCGACGGTATTGCGAATCTTTATAGAAAATTACAATTTTCTGCACCAATTATCGCTACGGTTTAATCGTTGCACTGGATGAGATCGATGACGATTCTAATGGAAAATAAAAATTGTATGTGATTATAAATCGTTGCGAGTTTTATACTATTCGTAATTTTGCAACTCGAACACACTACGGAGGTGTTTGACCATGTTTGGACAGGTTTCGAGACATTATCAATTTTTGTACACTACCGATAGGAACTCGAAAAGACATCGATCGAACGCTGCGACGAATTCTATAGGTTCTCGCCTTAGTATTCTCCCACGAACATTTACGTTCGCGCCATATTCAACGCGACTACCCACGTATATTGGTTAATGTAAAATAGCGTTGACGTCATACAACATGCGCCATACATGGTCCTACAGAGAAGCAACGTAGGTGTCGCGTGCTATAAAGTAGTCGTCTTGATACGTTTTTCCAATTAATAGACGATTCGCGGCACACCTTTCCCTAACTACAGTCCTCTGATAATTAAGCAATAAATCAAATTTGGAACTTTCTAACGACTTGTTTAATTATCCAATAAATTACGATTACTTTCTTCGATATTTTCGTTTGATTATTCTACGAAAGAAAATTGTTAAAAGCTAAGGAGCCTATTAATCATTCCAGGATTTCTTAAAATATGTAACAGTATTCTCGGACTAGATTATATATCGAGGTTCTAAATTTTAATGAAAACAAAAATACTGATGTTTGTTAGTAATGATAATTAATGACAATTAAATTGTTTGGTCGCTACTTCGTGAATTAGATCCTGATGTCGTCAACATGGCGACGTTGGTCCTCAAAAGGTTAATAGGCTTTTATTAAGTCCTTCAAACTAAGAGGTGTTTGTCTCGTTAGTCGAATCGTATGTGTTATAGTATTTTTGAAGACGGATTGAACTTTAATTGGATTAATGACACTGTGCTTCATTTATCTCTTTTGGATTTTCATTGGCGGCGATCTATTCTTGATGAGGGCTAGGCAGTGGGTATTGTGTGCCTGATGGATCGAGGATAATATTCGGTTAAAGTCCAACAATTTTGAATTTCGATTGCTTTCGTTAGTATCCTCAAAATGTAATGTCGAATATTACTGTATAGTAATTATATTAAATTATTTCAATCATTCAAGGATAACGCGAATTTATTTGTACCTAAAATATTTCAGAATCGAATGTTAAATATTATTTATAATTATGTGTAATAATTGCATCACAATATAAACTTACTATGTGACTTTTCTAAAAGTAATTTAAGTCACTTGTTCCGCCATCTACGACAAAACGCCGAAACAACTTGTCGATTATTATAACCTTTTGAAACGTGATGGCGCTATCACAAAAATCACGGCGGTATTATTCAAATTGAAGTTTTAGAGGGAAATAGATTGTACTACCTTCATTATGCGTGTTATATTCGTAAGATATCCATTGATAACTTCTAATAACTAATATCTGCCTCCGATTGCACTGCACCAATAGCAATAATAACTACAGGATTGTTAGAAAGAATAAGCACACAGTCAATTTATTTTTTGTGTAATGTACTTTACAATTTCTGTTATGTTAAAACGTTCGCTTCTTTAAACATGTGATAAATTTAATTATCTAGCAAATTGTCGATTGTCAGATGATTTTTTCTGACGGAATGTCCTGCTGCGATGCAACTGTTTTTCTGAACCCGGATTATTCATGCCTTTAAAGTAACCATAACCGCCTCCGGTTATTCTCTTCCGAGGTCGTGAATTCTTGCTCACTGACACTTCTGCGAGAAAATAATGTTAAGGAAAACGAGACTTGTACTTACAGTATTGTTAATCTCCATTACGTGATTTTATCGAAGGAGATTACACAGGAAACAATTATCAATCCACGAACGAGATAGACACAATCTACGACACTTGCCAATCGGCCATATTGAATAAATGAAGATCGACAACTCTAAGCTTAACGATATCCGCTCGATTATCTAGAAAACTTTTTTTTAAAAAGGATACTCAGGTCTATGGCTGGTGGAACAAGGAAACCAAAGGACTTCGCAACTTTTGCCAAATCCAATGTTTCAATGTCGAAAATCTGTTTCAAATGATGTGAGTCGTACGCTCTTACGTACGCTTTAAATGCCTCTTTCGCTGACATGTTCAAAAAGTAATTTTTCGCAATTAATTTTTCAAGCTGAAAGAGAATCATCAACAATTCATTCATAAAAATTGTATAAAACAATTGAACAACAACATACCCTGCGATCTCAGTCTAAATAAATTTTCAAGAAAAATTAACATTTTACCTGTAGTTGAATATCAGCAATTTTATTCCATGAAAAATCGAATTCGTTTACCGGAACCTTTGCTTGTTTAAGATAACGAAGAAAACCGAGTTCTTCTGGTCTCAAAATTAATAAGGCATGTCCACTGCTGCCTTCACCTCGGGCAGTTCTACCAACCCGATGGATATATTCCTGAAATGATATTTACAACAACGTATTACTGAAATATTCTATAAATACATTTCTCCATTGTAAGCTTCGATCTATTTTTGATAATTAACCTTGGGATCATCAGGTGGATCGTACTGAACGATCCAATCGACGGCAGGAATATCAAGACCACGTGCTGCTACATCAGTACAAAGAAGTATACCGGAAGTCGCATTACAAAATTGGAAGAATGTTGTCGTTCTCTTCGTCTGCTTTTGTTTTCCCTAAGAAAAAGAAATTCGTAGCAATATCTTACATTTCCATATCTGTTAACCATTTCTATACACTTACATGTATACTTAATACTGGTAAATCGATGTAGTTCAAAAGCTCGTGATGATACTTGACTGACATACAGGAGCTAAAGAAAACCATTACTTTTTTCTTTCGATTCTTTTTCAAGAAAGTAAATAATAGCAAGAATCTTTTCTCGCTAGGGCAACACACGTATCCTTGTTCCAAACCTTCAACCGTTGCTTTATCCTTATCGTCATCAACGCCAACATAAACCGGTTCTTTTCTCAGTGCTAAAGTTGTTAACATTTCTGTTTTCTTCGTTTGTGTAGCGCTGAACAACATCGTTTGCCTCTTTTCTGTAAACATAATAAGTTGATAATCCTTAACAGTATAAAATTCTGCTTATTCTGCTGTGATATAATAACTAACTTGGTAAAATATTTATAATTTGCTTGAGTTCTTCTTCAAACCCAATGTCCAAAATACGGTCAGCTTCATCAATAACTAGACACTGAAGATTTTTAAACAAAAAGTCTGGTGTATTCTGCAGGTGATCCAACAATCTACCTGGTGTTGCCACGACAATGTTAATTCCTTTTGAAAGTTTCTGAGCTTCAGTTTGCCTATTTGCACCACCCATTAACAAACCATACGTATGATAGTGATATTTCATTAACTCTTTTAAAACTCCAAACGTTTGCATGGATAGTTCTCGCGTTGGAGATATAATAACACAACCTGTACCTATAAATACAGATACAATTGAATAAATAGAAAATAATTCAGCTGCCTCTATCATTTACGTACCATTACGGGGCATGAATTTCAATTTATAAATTAGCTCAATTGCTGGTATTAAAAATGCTAAAGTCTTTCCAGATCCTGTTTTAGCAGCACCTACTAAATCCCTGCCTTCTAACAATGGTGGTATCGCTTTTGCTTGAATTTCAGTCATATTTGTGAAACCCATATCATGGATTGCTTTTAAAGTACTCTCGCATACCAATGTTTCTAATACTTTGAAATTCGTGTCATTTGTTACCTCAAAACCTATTGCTGATCCAGGTACTAACAAGGAACAATAAAATGAATTATGCATATGCTTAATGTCTTTTACTTAAATATTAGTTGCATTATACTTACAATCAACAGTTTTATTATTTTCATTTTCATCTGTATTTGAAGGCACATCAGCCTTGGTTTTCTTACTCTTTTCTAAAATATAACATGAACTTGTAATTTGATTGTTGAGATTTAAAAGGGTCCTTTTTGACTTACTTTTTATGGGAGCGTCATTTGTAGAATGTTGATCCAATCCATTTGAAAGGTCCAATTCATCTTCTGTGACATTCTGCATTTCATTTTCATCTTCTGTCAGAAGAATGAGCTAATAATTTAAATTGCTTCAACAAATGATTAAATATAATAAAACGAGACCCACAACATTTGAATTTACCATTTCGCACTTGCTTTTCTCGGTCCTTCAATATCTGTAGCTTCCTCTTCTCTCTTTTTCTTATTTTTCGCATCAGAACTTTCTCAGGCACAGACATTCTTATGTTACTTACAAACAAATATAACTACTCGCAACAATTCAAAAGTAATCCTTAACAATACGGGTTTCGTCCATGTGGTACAGTGATCTAACCTCAATACACAAAGTAGCGAGATGAAATCCATGAAAAATTGTATTCAAATAATGAAAACGAAAAATTTCGCCATCTGGTGGAACAAATGAGAAGCATTTTAAATTCAAATCAATTTGAAAATACATGCTCGCGGGAAATTTAAAATTTTTGCGTATTGTAACTACAGGGCGATTTTTAAGCAAAATTTCAAGTCGAGTTTTTATTGCATTTTCAAGCCAATTTTTTTAACGTTACATAGCTTAATTAAAGCTGAAAGTATCTACTTTAAGATAAGATAAAGCAATTTTGGTTTCAAAGCAAATTCAAGATCATTTTGATAAGTCGAAATATTATCGACCGCTATCCCGCAAAATAATAGTTCGGATATTCATTATCTTATCCTGCAAATAAGTTTGAATCGCCACATCTACTGCACATATAAATCGAGGTCACTAGCAAGCCTTGAGGAATAACTGAAGTGAAAGGAACATCGGATAATATTTCAGGTAGATAGGCAAATACCTCAGTTTCAGTCTTATTGTGAACACTGCACAAGTTGTTTCTTGCCAGATATATTAAAATCTTTGTCTTATAAGTAAGCACTATATAAAGTTTTTATCATATTCAATTTTACTCACATATATTTTATAATTAATTCACAACATATCATATTATACGAGAAATAAGTCGATCTATCATATAAAATGTTTTTTTCCTTCAGAATTACATTTTACATGAAAACTCTAATATTCCAGTTTAAACAATGAAGCTCTATTCAGTTTCCGATGGACCGCCGTCTCTAGCATGTCGCCAAGCATTAAAAGCTTTAAATATCGACTATGAATTGGTGTCTATTGATTTTGGTAAAGGCGAACACATGACAGAAGAATACGAAAAAGTATAACTATCATTATTTAAGTTCTCTAACTTGAAAAGTAACACATAACAATAATTTCTATAATGATTCTCTTACAGTTAAATCCGCAAAAGGAAATACCTGTTTTGGTTGATGGTGATTTGGTAATGGGTGAAAGGTATTTTTAAAACATTTTAGTCCATTGATGTAGTAATGATATAAAATTTGAAATAAATCATGATATTTTATACAATTTCTTTGTGCATGTACGCATCAGCAATGCTATTTTGCAATACCTGGGCGATAAGTACGATACAGATGGTAAACTGTATCCAAAAGATGCAAAGGCAAGAGCGATTGTCAATCATCGTTTGTGCTTCAATTTGGCTATGTATTATCGCAACATTTCTGAATATGTAGTACGTGTCTATGACAAACATAAATTAAATTAAATGATTACAATGGTTTAAAATTGGATAATTTCTCGAGAATATTCAGTGACCATTTAATTTAATTTTGTTAGAAATATTTACAAATTGTTATTAAATGTCTTATTACAGATGGCTCCAATATTTTTCGATTACAAAAGAACTCCCTTAGGGTTAAAGAAAATGACAATTGCTATAGATGCTTTCGAAACGTATCTGAAACGTGAAAATTCCCAATATGCTGCAGGAAGTCAGTTTGCTTAATTACAGAAATTTCTATATGTTAATTATTATTTTCTAGTATACTATACGTGAACAAATAACTATTTTTACAGACACATTGACCATCGCTGATTTCCCACTGATAACCGCCACCCTGTGTCTAGAAGCAATCGATTTCAAATTGGATCAATGGCCCCGTATACAAAAATGGTACAATAATTTCAAAATAAAGCATCCGGAGTTATGGAAGATTGCCGAATCAGGCATGGAAGAGATTCGAGATTTCGAGAAAAATCCACCAATCATGCCTGATATAGATCATCCGATACACCCTGTTCGCAAAAGCTAAGCTTTTTTAATCGCGCAAGATTTCATGTTTTGAAAAAACATGAACGTATATACCTTGATACCGTAGCACACTTAAATCTTCATTTGTATAGTAAAGAATTGAAAAGGAAACAATAAATAAAAAAAAAAAAAAAAAAAATAAAAATATGGATGAATACTGTAGTTAAAAAGTAAACATACATTTTGTACCTCCATATTATAGCATATAAAATTTTTCATTCATGCACTTATTTGTTGAACTGAAAAAGTAAATAAAAAACTAAATAAAATATACATGAATACAAATAATATGATAATAAATTATCAATAAGAACAAGAGGATACTGATGATTATCAGTGATATATTATTGCCTTATTTTAATTACACTTTGAAATTGAATTTCAAAGTCGATCTCAACAAAGTCTGTCGCTGTAGTCGCGATATTTCTACGTGTAACTCTAAAAGAAAGAATGAACAGGTGTCGTACCCATAGAAAGGGAACGCACGGTTCATTCAACTCCCTCTTTGGAAATTATAAAAAAATTTGACAGTGTGTGCACGGGGGCACGATGAGCAGCGTTTGACACAGGTACACGATGAACGAAAATCGATTCTATGTGTGTAATTGACTTGCGAGATTGTTAAAAGTATACTTGGTGGTAGAAATACAGTGTCGCCATGAGAAGATGAACATTTTTTTACAGTCTACGATATGAGTAGTTTTAACAATTGATTCTAATAGCATAGAAAGATTGATAGGCAGTTCCAAGCATTAACACCTGCACCTGAGATCTAAGACTGTACAAAAAAATTCTAGTAAGCTCCTCTTGTATCCGAATATTATTTTAAGCTTTGAAACAATGTCATATTAAAATTCATGGTATACTTTCATAGTATACGAATTTTCTTCACCATATCATAGAGAGAAAAAGATTATTTTAACAAGAAACAGATTATAAAAGAAATTTGAGGATAAATCTATACATTTTTAAGCGCAACTTTTTCAAACTTTGAACTCAGCTTCCCAGCACTATCAAACTATCCTAACTATTTTTTACGAATTAAAAATAATGTACCCCCTAAATCGTTTACAAAATTCACGAAATATTCTCGCGGCTTCTAAAAATATAAAATCATACAAATAAAAACCGAATGATCGCGGAGTAATTGTTTTAAAAATATTTTTGTACCTTCAGGGATCATATAAAACGTTCGGGTACGTTCTGAAAAGAGAATTTGAAAAATCACTTTCAGAATGCATTTCTTAAACACACTAATATCCAAGTAAAAATAATACTGCATTTCTTACATATGACTGTCTTTCTATCATCTGCAGTCTAAACGAGTTTTTCAGACTCTTCTCAGACAAACAAACGGTCAGTCTTCACTTGTCTCTATTTGAATAAAGACAATTAATTGATTGTTCTGTTATCACGAACACTTTTGTTCCACTATTGATTCGGATACGGGAGACTCTGTTGCATGAATTTAGTGAAATCGTAGGAAAATTTCTTCTACCAAGTATACAGTTCGGCAAAAATGTGTCCAAATGTCACGCAATTAGAAAATTCGTAACTTAATTTCCCTATCAACGGTGACAATTGCGCTCGGTACAATTATATGCGTAATACAAAGAACACCAGAAGTAATTCTACCCTTTCAACCTATAATTTAAATACTCACAGAAATATAGCCTCGCTACCATTCAAAAGATTATCTATAATAGTTATTGCGTGTTATATGTACGCGATAGCGTCTCGAAGAAAATTCACTTTTAACTGTTTCAGTTGAATAAATAAATTAATAAGTACATTTAATTAGATAGAGTCGGTTCTAGGATTTGTCATACCCCAACGAACAATGCAGGATTCGTTGTAACAATCTGTTACGCTACATAGCATTAGGTAATTAAAAAATATAAGTGTTAAAGTGTTGATATATTATTAAATGCTGAAGTAAAACGAATAATAGTAAAGATTCGAATTTTTACAATAATAGAGAATCTAAAAACAGGCATGAACCTGATTCTAAAGATATGTTTAACATTAACGGGAGTAAAATAGTTAATCTCTAAATCAGACGATTTTTATTGTACAGTACGTCGCCATTTTGTAATGTGTCTTGGAAAGATTACTTTGATCGACAATGTTATGTAAAGTTTGAAAAGTCTGTAACAATCGTGTTAACACTTTACCTATCAAATGTCTGTACTACGACCTCTGGCAAAAAATAGTTTGAACCACACACAGTTTTTGCCAGGTATAGTAGATCATGTTACTTTAAATACTTTAACATTCAATGCTAGACCTACTGTACATTTCGAATTTGTTATTTTGTAATTGTTGATTGAAATAGCGTCCCTCAGTAAATATTGTATTCTTAGAATAAAGAATTTTAAAAACGAGTCTCTGTAACTGTTCGGGACTCGTATATCGTTAAAAACATTATAACTATAGTCTAACATTACAAGTACAAAGAGATCAAACTGACTGGGTCTGATTGTATTACATAAATTAAGGTTTCCATTCACTTGTAAAGTAGTCTGCACAAGAATGACTCAATTTACTGAATAAATTTTCATAAAAACAAATTTGCAAGATCAGAAATCTGAATTGAGAATTTTGACTTCCCTGGTAATCTGGCATTAATCAAAGTTTAAAAACGAGTCACTTTAATTGCCTGGTACTTGCATGTTGTTAAAAATATAACAGCATTATTCTGTCTCGTTAAGAATATTGTTATAGGAAAGTGTTAATGCACGACAGGAGGGATCTGAAATACCGTCAGCAGTGTCATAAGTAAAGTGATCAGGTTTCCAGTGGAATTATGCTCTGCGTAACTGTGACTAGTAGACATGAGTATATTGTAGAACGAATATGTGAAGTGACGCAATTAGATTTAGGATGATTCTACATTCATATTGACGCGACTTCTTGCTGGTTTTACTGATCTTCCGTAATTTCTTTTGACATTTTCTATGTTGCATCGCGACTGTCTGCATAGTCCACCAGTCACTTAGTCACCTAACTCTTCCCGAGGGTGAACGAAGATGGGATTTTATGTAGCCGGTCCGATAATCGATCACATCACGTTGGGTACCACCCGATACACCGTGCCCATGTCTTCTACTCCATCTGCAATTAGATCTCAGGTCAATTATGCTACTCAAATGTTCCACTAGTGGAATTTTGACCGCATGCAGATAATAATCACATTGCCTCACATTTTCAGTGTTAGTCAGAGGAATTCCTTCTGAGACTGCCTCAGTAATTTCTGGATATATCATTATAGAATTCGGCTTCGATTATTGATAAATAAATTGTCCATTCATTACTAAATTTACGCGATAATCCAGAAATTGCTTAGACCGTTTTGAGTTACAAATCAAACCATTCCCGAATCAAAAGAAGACAATAAATTACTGTAGTTTGACTGAGATAACTTAGAAGTAGAAGAGCCAGATTAGTAAGATGTATAGAATCTATGTAGCTTTCTAGAGTTTTTCCACTTTTTTGATTCGAGTACAGCAACACGCATAATTTGACGAGACACAGAGCAGCATGACACTGGTCACAGTGCTTCATTCCAAGTACGAAATGGAAAATAATCAATAGAAAATAATTGCTCGACACCCGAATAGTTATGTATGTATAATATAGGTATACGTAATAGGAGAATGCTAAACGGACTTAATGATTAAGCTACGAATAAACAGTCGGTCAAGTTACATCGTTAAACAATTTCTAAAGTCATTCCTTAAACGCAGGCATACTGTATACGTACTAGCGATAACAAATGCATAATTAATATATATATGTATATTTCGTACAAAAGATACTCGATTTGATTAAAATCGGAAACGCAAGGTAGCACTAAAAATCAGCAATTCAATATTGGCGAATCTAAGACACAAGGATTGTATATCTACTAAGAATAATAAATTAAGTACAATTTTAGAAGGCCTCTTCTAGTTCTGTACACTACTTCCGTTCCTCTTGTAAAAGCAATTCGGTTTTGCTGCGATCTTTCAATTCAGTCGAATGCTGCTGTATCGATTTTTATTTTTCCGACTTTTATTTATTAATTTTGACGATATTGTTCTTGCTTCTACAAGTATAATTGGGTACGATCTACTGTAGAAAATCAAAGTTAATTAACCCGCCAACAATTCAACATACTCTACCATCGTTCAACGTTATATAGTTTATCGGTCATAATAAACGTTACTAATGTATACTTCTGTTATCGTTATCTGTATAAAACACAGAGATATTCAACCTAAACTCAGTATTATCTCCACCATTACAAGATCTTCAAACTAAGACACGGATTAATTTGTACATCTATGGTACGAAAAACAGAAAGATCGTTTTTTGGGGGAACTGACCTGTATATCTCGAAGACATTGAAAGAGTTGCGAATTCGTAGTAACATAATTACTCACTGAAGAACATTTAAAATGAAAAAGAACGCTTAAACACCTTCATTACTCGGAAACAATTTCTTGGATCGTTAAAAACGAAATTTAAGCGTTCTCCTTCGGTTGAAAAGCATTGCTTTATCATTAATGCTGCAACAAGTTCAAAGAAAACAAGTTCGATTATCACCGAAGTCAGCAAAAAGTTACACCGTTCGAAATTGCTGTTTCCGTGAATCGGAGTGAAAACTATTTCGAAAGGGATCTCTTTAGAGCAATATTCATTTGCAGAAAGATCTTGTAGCTATAATTCGAAAAACAAAAGTTTCGATTCCAAGAGTCAGCAATCTCCAGTGGTAAAGATCGGGATTCATCTGTGTACCGTACGCAGAGGTCGGCTTCTATCTTGTCCTAAATGTACACTCATACCTTGTTATTGCCTCTGTAGGCCAGGAAGATGGGAACGTTGATGACTTTTCGTCGTGGTGAAGGTTGAGATCGCGATTGGGGTCGATATCGGGGTCGAGGTCGTGGTCGTGAACGAAATGGAACTAGGGAGACGTCGAGGTTGGGGTTCGAAAACCGTGTTGTTCTGTTGGGACGAGTTATTGTGCCGGTGTGTTAGGTTCAAGGTGGTGGTGGTGGTGGAGGTTGTCGTCGAGGTCGTGGTCATCGTCGTCATCGACGTTGTAGTTGGTTGTTCACCTTGGCTCCCGTTACTCTGATTCCTGTTAATGTTGTTAATCGGTAGCAGCATTTGCCCGTCACCATGGGCCGAAGATACCCCGTAGCTTCTCAACCGGTATTGTCGTTGCTGCATCGAGGAACACCGACTTCTAGCAACATTGCTCCTGTGCTGCTGGGTGCCCGTGGTACTGCATATGATCAACCCCAGGACTTTCATAAGTATCACCGTGTTGTATCACCATGATGATCATTAGTGTGCCCCCGCAAGGACCCGTCTCTCTGCAGCTTCCTTTTTCTTTCTCTTATTTTCTGCGGCGTCGCGTCGTGAGGCGTTATTGCTTGCCGGATTGATAATTAGCAACCGACGCCTCTAACCGTGCTTATTATCAGCCCGTTAATTAATCAACGCGCCTGTTTCTCTCTTATTATTCCTGCCCACACTTTTCTCTCGGCTTCAATACGTGTTTCTTCGTCTTTTCCGGATTCTTCGATAGTTAGGGTACAACTACGAAGGGCATGATAATTCCTGAAGAAATTGAAAGGAAATGCGGAATACTGTTTTTTCATACTAGACTACTTATTCTTTAGAAATCAATTTTTAATGTTACAATCTTTGGCGAGCTGATCACATTTGAGAATTTTTTGAAAAGAAAGTATTGAAGATACAGATTTCCAATTTTGAGGAATTTTGAATGAGCATCTTGCGAATGTACAGTAATTTTTTGAAATGGAAATTTTGATTCGTTGCAGAATTATTAGTCTGTGTATGAACAAATTCAATTTCACATTCCTCAATTCAATTTCTACAAGAAACACATCCCCTGTGGTTGTACCACGACTATCTAAAAGCACATGTACTCGTATATATAACATCTGTCTTCGTTTAAACAATAATTACTTTAAGATCAATTGGAAGAACGATGCTATTCTGCAGCGGCTTGTACTAATCTTTAAAAATTCGTGATGCAAATATCGAATGCCCTAATCTTAAATGAAAATAACGATTGATTACCGTCGTAAATTTGTGGCACATCTATTTATAAATCTAAATCAACATCGGGGTGTGTGTAGATATGTGTATTCGTGTGTGTGTGCGCGCGCACGCGCGCGCCAAAGCAAGAGAAGTCATGCTCGTTTTAATTAGCACGAATCAAAGCTGATACATTTAGTTTCGTTGTGTATCCACGCAGACACAAAATTGACACAGCAAAGTAGAAATTCATGCAACTTTTTCACACTTTCTTGTTTCTCGTTCGTAAAAAATTCATCCTGAACAATGTTCGGAAAATTGTTTAAAATTTTGATTAGGACTATCTGAAACATGAAGCATAGAAACATTTTAAAAGATTTTTCCAATTATAAATAACAATGAGAAATTTTGGTACGAATGGAACTTGTGAAGCATAAAAATAAAAATTATTCCACTACTTAATGAATAGTAATTCTTTCCCATAACAATTGTATAAATATTTTTGAAGTGGATAAAAAAGAAAATGGATAAATTTTTTACGCGACCAACAAGAGGATAGCGATGTATTCTCTTACCTTGAATTGTGACTCATGAGGACTATGTTTCTGTAACAGCATATAATGCATCCTGATTGTTGGGAAGCGAGTGATGGAGTGTTGACGTCGATCCACACACAACACAATAAGCAGCTCAAGCAATTTTGTTACTCTCCCATTTATTTTAATGGTTTTCAGGCTCAGACACAATTATATCTGTGATACCGTCTGAATTTCGCGTCAAACTTTAATAGATTTCGGGCTAACAAAATGAGACAAGAAATTTCAATAATTAAAAAAAGATTGTGTACCAGTCTTGAGCTCGAGAATGCTGCCAAGAGTTTGCTCAGGATGTTTTAATCGATGCGAATTCATCAGTTTAGTGGATGCACTGAACTGTGATTATGTTTAGGAACAATTTCGTGAACTTTTCACTGTTTGCTCGTTGGTATGGGGATACCTGTTTCTCTTTTTATCCAATTCTTGGTGCCTTAATATTTCTAAATAGGAATGTATATCTACTACTTGTTTAATTGCCTTCTTAAGTATAAGAAACCCTTCTAATAATATAACAAAAAGTTTGTTTAAAATCGTATATTTCAACAAAATTTTGTTCTACCTATTAAACTGATACATAACGACGAATTGAATATGTAAGTCAATTTGTATAAAAGAGAATTTAAACAATGTGCACTGAATTATTTAATGTCTCGCGTTGAATGTTGGTTATGGCTGATCATGAACAATTTGAAGAATATGCAGATATCGTTGAATAATAATGATAATATCAAATGTGAACTTGTTCTTACACTAAACTCATTAAGATAAGTTGCCTAGATTCTCGTTTATAGTTTAATTGATTTTGTGATCCTAGTAACATGTAGTTCAATTAGCTTAGACTCATAAAGACCTGTATAGTAGAACTTTTGAATGTGTTCTCGCTATCTTTTTCTTTTCAATTCGAACTATTCAGTACTCATTTAGCTATACTTTAAACTTCTTGCATATTCCAGGCATCCTGTAAAACAACATGAATGCTGGTGTTTTATTTTAGCGACCTAGAGGAACACACACGAAGTATCACTAAATGCCAAACAAAATTTCTACAATCTGCTTTGAACACCTTCTATGCAACAAAAACAGAAAAACTTCAAATGAACTGTGACAAGTTGGGTTGCCACCTTTTCCTAATTAACGTTAATTAACTGACAAAAAAGAAGATTTCGAAATTTCCCTAAAATTAGCCTCACAAAAATGATTTCAGAATATCAGAAAAGTGACAACCACAAGTCACAAATAATGTTTATCGTACTTTAAAGCGAAAAGCAACCCCTTCTATTATCCTAACTCTTCAACTTTTTGTATCGACCTAAACGCGTTGCTTTTGGTCAAGACATAGTTTAGAAAAGAGAAGGCAATATTTTTTTTCTAAATATAGCAATATATTTACTAAATAGTTTTATCCTAATTGTAATCTTAGAGACCACCACAAGTATTCTCGTTCAAGTAGAATATTTTCAATTCATGTTACAGACTTATATGCAACTTTAGAAAACTTTAAAGAAGTTATAGTTAATGATATGTACAGGTATTAGGATTTATATGTACATTTATGGAGAATCTTGTGTATCAAGCATATACTACGTCGGTGAGCTACACAGTAGTACTAATTTAGTGCAAAACAAGATAAACAGTAGTTCGGTAATCTTGCAAAAGTAGAAAGAAGAAGGTATAAATGTAATAGATTCGTGTGAATATAATACATTGTGCAGCATCTAGAAGTATGAGTTTTAATGCTTTACTTTTAACTTACGAAGAGAGAACATTAAGAAAAGTTGTAGTGTCTCAAAGATAAAACATGGAAGAATTGATATTAAAACTTATTTAATATAAAATATTTCCTTTTTCTTTGGAAATAAATCCAAGTTACAAACATTTGACTGCAAAGATACCATGTTTCATCTTTTCTAGTCCAAGCTGCAAGTTGGAAAATCTCTCGATATTGATTTCTGACATAGTCTCAGAATTGTAAATGCAATGCAGATGTCCCAGTGTACTCATTCTGGATACCCACCCTTTATGTAGATATACGTACACGCATACATTTAAAACCGGCCATCTAATATCACTTTTATTCATAGAAACTGAATATTAGACTCTGAATATATTGTATAATTTACTATTGTTATAAAAACATTCTCTAATTGTAATAAAATTTTTGTCAAGGTTACATCTCAATTTCTATGCGAGATAAAAAAGACTGCTGCCGGTTTTAGATGCCAGTTGAAGTGTAAATGTGCGCTCGCGTGCGTATGATGCGATTACACGTCGCGTGTATTATACGTAGTCATAGGTAAAACATTAGCAAACTTACTACGAAACTAAAGACTAAGAAAGAAATTAATTTAAAGTTAGAAAACATACCATAAAAGATATTTGCAAAGTGTATTCAAAGAACATACCGAAGTAATCTGGTTATATAATCGGGCCAATTGTCCGGGAACATCACAAGGAAGAAGCCGACTGCTATGAAAATCATCCCTGCTAGTTTCATACCCACAAAATGGGCTCCATATAAAACAACATCTAGCGCTGTAACATACAAACACTAATCAATTACTGTCTCTTATTAGTAAGCAACTAAATTATTTCTATTAATCTACATACCAGCAGATACAGGTACAGCTGTGATTAAACCCAGGGTGATGAACAGGTCATATGTCAGCGCAATACTGAAATTGCCAAGCATATTTGCAACTGAAAGGATAAAAGTATCAAATATAAAAGTTGCAAATATATGTTGAAAGTGTTAAAAGAAATTGTTTAAAGATGCACCTAAATGAAGAATGCTAGCTAGAAGTAATGCTGTCCATGGTAGCCGTTCCCAATGCACGCTTTCGACCCCCGTAAAGTACAGAGCCAAACAAATTGGCCATAACAGCATCGCGTTGCACAATCCGATAAGTGAAAAGAACAGAGACATTTGTCCAAATGTTGTTTCTCCTAGAACTTTCTTGAACAGCACCTAATTGATCATTATTTAAAATTTTTTAAATAAATTACACAACCACAATACAGTGACAACACTGTAATATTAATATCAATGTAATGCTGATGACTACCTTGTAAACAGCAGAACCAGCTGCTGCGGACGTTGCTAGAACCACACCTCCTAAGGTTGGACTTCCAGTTATTCCATCCATGTACGCGAAAAGTGCAATCCCAGTGTTGCACAAGATTACTGCTACTATCTGCAAACGTGTTTAGAACATATTAAATACAAAGTAATCATTACCTGTGTAACAGACTTTTGTAGTCAACGATACTAACCCTTACGCCAACGAATTGCTCGTGAAGAATAACCCATGATAACAAATAAACGCAAGACACGTTTGTCGCAAAAAGAGCCATCACATCGGTAGCTAACAATATCCTGAGTGAATAAATGTACATGTAATTGGTAACCACCCAAAGTCCACAGAATAAGCTACATCTACTCAAGAAACGTCCCCCGGTGAACCCTTTGTCACGGAATCCACGCAAGTTTTCTGCGATGATTTCGGATGGAGTATTGCATTTGATTCTTGCCGCTTGGCAAATGAAGTAAATGGGATAGTAGAGGATTTCCCAGTTCGTGCAGAACCATGTTGTGAAGAAGGGTGCGTTGTATGGGACCGTCTGAAGCAATGAAATATATCAGAAACAGTTTAATCGAAAGAAGAAAAGGGTGAACGAACATACATGCTGCTGATGTAGCCCTGTCACTGACGAGTTCGAGGATAATAGGTAGCTGGGACTCTCAAGTTTGTTGAAATATAAATATTTAATACAATGCGTCGCACCGACCCAGCTTGCTGTGACGCATATGGTTACACATACTCCAAAGTATATCTGTAATCATAATACCATGGTGAGTAGCTGTAATAGTTTAAATTAATGTTAGGTTAAAAATTGATGAACCTTTTTCGCGGACTCTGCGCAACAGGAAGCATAGCAAGCTGACAGAGAATTAGATCTTTGTTGATAGGTAACAGAAGGTGCAGACATATGCTGCTGCACTTGTATTTGACTGATGTGGCCTTGGTTGCTTGCAGTTCCTTCAGCGATTCCTCCACTTCCACTTGTCTCCAAAGTACGACAACTCGGTGCAGAATCGCCGCAACCACTGCTGACACTGCATCCTTGTTGTTGATCACATCCTAAATAATGAAATCGATTAGTCAAGACGATATTTGAGGACTGATAGGAATAACAAATAGTTTAGAAACATCTTGAGTAAAATTACTTTGTAGCACGCTTCGTTTGTCAATCGTAAAACATATAAAAGAAACAAATAATCGACATCTTTAATTTCAAAGAATGAACGTTGAAAAGGCGCACGTAATGCATTATCTATTTTTACAAACGTTACACTCGGCTTGCTGAAAATATTTATACTGTTAGATCGACGATAACAAATCATTTTCTGTTTTATACAGAAACTGTACAAGGTTTTGGTTTTAAATTCAGAACAAACGACACGCAAGCGATGAGATATTTACAGAAACTTACGCAGGCAATTGCGGAACTGTGGATGCAAATGTAGATCAACGAACGTGGCAAGAATGTTCTACAACATTCAACAGCGAAATCGCAACTGCGGAGGACGGAAAGTCTTTTACCTGAGCTATTGTGTTTATTACTCTACTGCGACTGATCTACGACCCATAGACATGTCAAAGCATAATATTACTATTAATACTATAATAATACTATTCAATGAGATTAGTAAACTGCGGATGCGAATACGAAACTCTACATTCACAACAAACAAGTCAATAAAGAGTAATGGCCAAAGGTAAAGGACCCCTGAGACGTCGGTGAGAAATTGTCAATATTTAGTTTGTCATAACTTATGCTATCAAATTTGATGCGTTAGAACAGATTGAACTTCGACAATATTTCACCCTAGACTTAGCGATCCTTCGATCTTGTTTGCAAGTCTGTAATAAAAGCAACAGTATTATACAACGTATTATACAATATATTACAATAATAAGAAATGAAAATAGTTCGTAGAATGAGATTTAATCATATGAGTACGGTCATTTGACATTAAGTCCTGGCGAGCACGGGCGGTCTGCGATGCGCTCGATCATAGGTAAAGGCAAAACTGCTGACACTTGTCATTACCAGCGCTAAAATTGATAGCGAGAAATTATAGTATAGAATACAGCGTCATATGCTTTGTATAATTACTTGTATAATCGTGGTTAACAATACAGTGAGGTGTCAGCAAGGCCATCTGATTTTCCAGGGTCGGAATACCAACCTACAGCAATATCTTCAATTGTAATTTAGACAATGAGTCTGCCTCACTGAATTGTTGCCTCCAAGCATATACTTGAATACACAAACAGGCTCACTGTATAATAGACCCACTCTGAAAATGGAATTGAGTGATGGGAGATAAGAAACGTGCGCCTTTCCATTTCCTATATCCATAGGCTTTTCTTCTTCAATGTTAATGCTGTTACAGACAAGTGTACATATATATAGTAGAAGTGCATAAGAAGATACTGTGCTCTCTTCAGTCTTTTGTGCAGTGATCCTCTTCTGTGTGCTTTGTGTAATGGGGCCTAATCTTGGAAGAAGGAACAATGGAGAAGTGTTAAGTACCTTATGTATGGTAGAGATCTATCCATAAAATACTTGTGACTTAATTATTTAAAATATGTCTAAAAAATGAATAAATGCTAAAATATTGTTTTCATCAAATGGTGTGTGTATTTAGTGTTTAAATAATTCGAATTGTTGATATAATTCAGTATAGAGTTTAAGTACTTATTATCGCATGCTTACCAGAATTATCATGAGTAACTTGGCCGCTTTGAAGACCATAGTTCTGCTGATTGTCACCAAGAATGATATTTGAAGTATGAGTTTGTTGAGGATGAAATATTGTTGGAATGTCCCCGACTCCTCTGCTACCCATGCTTAAGTTTGTTCTTTAAAAGATGTGGTAACATTTTTTTCAGTATACATGGACAAATGTATAGCTTAGCTCTATTTTACACTGTGCAAAAAAGTTTATAATATAGAAGAAATGTGCATCAATATAAAGTATTGATAATGTATTTCATAATAGGAACAGAGACATTTGTTTCAATATAAAGTACCATCAAAACAAATTTAAGAATTTAAGAGTTTAGCCTAATGAAAATGAAATGATCTTTGTGATTCACCTAGGCTTGTACTTTTAAAGGGCATTGAAGCGATTAATATACCTAATATACTTAGAAAATCAGAAATAATTATACAATGCTGCATTATCTACAGGATAATGAAATTATTACAACAAGTATAGGGTGTCTGAATAAATAATGCAGATATTTAAGGGATTCCTAACTTATCTGAGACACCCTGTATATCTAATAAATATCAATTGTTTAGCTCTGCAACTAGAGTAGCTTTCACATATAAGCAACAGCATTCATCTCAGTAAAATCAGACTATTCTGAGAATAGGAGAGTTCCTTTGAACACCAAAATACCAATTTACAAATCATTAGAGCACTGTTATTTATATTATTTCCTATACTGTATAAAAAGTAATCATGGACACAGGAATCAAAAGATGCAGTTCCCATAACTACTCAAGCTTATTCTCAGAGTGGTCAATTTCTAAGTATATTCTTTAGACATTGTGTTTACATTTTACAACACTTTCTTTACTGAACTATGGTTGCAACAATAAAAAGAATGTTAAATACACCTGCAAAATAGACATACAACATTTTCAAATGTTTTGCTTTTATGGTAAGTGTACTGGTCTGCAGACACCTGCCATGACAACAATTCTTGTCAACGATCAACGTGAAAGTTCTAATTGTATATTTTACGAAGTAAGCAAATTAAGAAACTAATCGAATAAGAATATGAGCTGTTGAAGTTGTGTACCTTGACTTACCTTCCTTACATCTTTCGTCGAAGGTTACGACATGCTTCAGATTCGATGTATTCATTGTTAACTGTTTACCAAGTTTTGCATCACATGCACTGTCATAGCAATTTTATTGTCGTTCGATTTCTATACTCGATCGTTCACCGCCCCATCAGTTCTGCAAATTCAAATGCTTCAAAATTCAACGGGTTATTAAAATTTCATGGAATAATTGTCAGCATAATATTTCTGTAGCACTGTTAACAAAAATTACCACTTTTGAAATAAACACGGTGAAGCATCGCCTCTTCATGTGCCAACAATTCGTTTGAACTGTTCAGTTGTACTACGGTAAAGTGAAAATACTACATCGTGTCACGAGTCTCATTGTTCCGTGAAAAATTGATCACGAACATATTGGAATTCTTAACTAATTTCCCGTGATTTAACGTGTAACATGTTTCGCCATTGATTGCCAGTAAACTTCGTACTACCACCTTTTAGAACGCCCTAGTTGCGACTGCGCCCTATTTGTTTTCCACCTGCTTCATTATATTCCAAAAGAGCGTTCAATATGTAAATTTATATTTAAATAACCCGAATACGTGCCTAAAAATACCGCAATTATATATTTAAAAATATTCGGAGCTTCTTTTCTTCATTCCTTGTATCTGCTACCTGTTTTATTTTCGAAATTTTCAGTTATTCTTATGCGGAAACTACACAAAAATCAAATTTTCAAAATGGAGGAATATATTTGAAGAGTAATGTTTGAATATTTGAAACTTTTTCGATTAAACTGATAATATTTTTTTTCTTTTATCGGCTGTTGATTAACAGGCGCAAGGGGTTGCACAAGTAAAATAGGTGAAAGTAGGGATAAATCCATTACACAAGCTTAAGATGTTAGTGTACTTCAAGTACACGCCAATTAGCATCAATACTGTAATAAATTATTGACTTTCTTCCACTGTTTCGAAAATAGAATTATTTTCATATTGCGACGATGAGATTATGATTAAACCAATTTACCTGAAAATAACAGCTATTTATTATTACAAAAACACTGTTTGTATCTCTTATAACTATAAAAATGAGAATTTATTTTTGTAAGCACAATAAATTGTTTCTAGATCACTATCAGGGCGATAAATAATAAGACCACTTGGTTACGACAAAAATATTTTATTTTTCTGAAATAAGAGATTTTATTTGTTTTAAATAATATACTAACTAAATATTATTGAAATTGTTTCATATTAATACTTGAGGTTCTTGTTCCGTTATCTCTACACGATCTATGCCTATTTGTGTTACTTTGTAAAAAAATTTTAAGTACAAATACACAATCGTATAAATAGTACAGTTGTACAGAATAATAATTTACACAGTAAATTACAGATGGTCAAATATAATCGCATTGCATAAATTTTATGTACTATTAATAGCAGGCCTAACTAAAAAATACAGCTAATATTGAAATAAAAATATGTAAACATTTGTTTCAATTTTCCTTGTAACACTCCCTGTATCCTACTTAAAAATATTGTGTTCTCTTACTTGTTCTTCCATCTGTATTTACTGCATTATGTACAAAATTAGTTCAAATAAATCAAACATTATAACAGTAACTATTAAATGTACGGAATAACCAGTTTTATTATAGAATAACACCAGTAGAAGAGTATAGCACAGAGGTTTATATTTTCGTATATTTCTTTGTGCATTTTATACCGAGATTGTGAACAGTTTATAAAATTTATTACATTTTCGATCCCGTTCGATTTCTAAAAAAAACTGTGTTATTCTATAATAAATGGCACACTTATTCTTAATAAGGCAGTAAAAGTCTTTCTGGATATCACATTTTTAATGATAGATAAAGTCAACAGTTTTAAGTCTTTTCAGCTATTCAACAATATTGTGTCTACTTAAAAAGTGGTGCATGGTCAACTCTCAGAGTTGGTATTTGTAATGGATGCATTAAAGCATATAAGAGAAAAATTACGGCAATTGTAATTTCACTAACACAAAGCATTATAATGTTGTCCTAATAAACGCTTAAGGATAATCTCTGCAATATGAGAACTAAACATAAATCATAATATGCATATAGTTTGATTTAAAAGATAGCTCCCTATATTTATTAATATATCATATATCTCGAATTTGTTGAAAATATTTTTGTAATTGTTTGATATAAAAATTTCTATCAAAAGAAGCTCGTATAAATATGTGTGTGTGTTTTTCTTTTTTATTGAATTAAAAGTAACATTTACACTCTCATAAATACTATGCAGCATACCACTGTATGTATCAAATATATTATTTGAAATAATCTAAGTTTATACTTGTTCATGTACTGGTTGCTATACGAACGTATTGGTAATATAAATTGGTGATGTACTTGATACGCATTTTACAGACTACTTGTTAAAAGAATAAAAGTAGATGTAGGTCTAATTATAGTCCGTAGTTACTTCATAAAACCCTAAATATCAAGAAAGTATGAATCAAAATACAAGGAGATACAAAAAGTATTGATAAGGGTTCCCAAAAAAAGGAATAAATAAAAACATTATCACAATGTTCTGAAATTAGTATTATACATGACCCCGATTAGTGAATTCTCAGAAACTGTACCATTGTAAATTGTAGATATAGCATCTAAATTTTTGCACGATTATACTCTCTGTCAGAATCAATAATATATTGTTTACATTATGCGAGTCTGATCTCAAATAGAACAATTAGACGACGAAAAGTTCTGTTAAAGCACACTGCGTTCGTCTATAATCATAAAAAATTGATGCCTCTTACTTCTTAAACGGTACAATGTAAAAAATATATTTTAGTAATATCACTCTTGTTTTCTCTATCGTCTACTTTATACAGTACATATTCGGTGCCTTAATAATATTAATTTACTTTACACAATATACATATCTCTCTTATCTTTTCGATTTCCATGCGCTCGTTAACAATAATATTCCTATTCGTTAACAATAATATTCCTATTTGACCGATCTTTGTTTATACAGATCTGCATAAAGCAATAAATATGCTTAGGTTTACAGAAGATAACTTTGGGATTATTAATGATTCTTATTTATTAAATGAGTGACTGATGTAAATTATTTACAATTACACAACAAATGATTTAATATAAACACATGTAATTAACTATCTACGACAGCGCTTAACAATGAATAATTAAATACAATCATACATAAAGTATTTCTGAAATTTACTTAATATTGGATTCTAAAATCTTACTTTTTTCCTTGTTTGCTAGGTCACACTTCAAATAATAATAGATACTTCTCCATATTATGTAATATACGTGTAATCCATAATAGAATACACATTTTCATGGACTTTTTATCTTCCTAGGCTGACAATAAAATAGAAGGTAAGATGAACAGCTATGCACTCTCTTCGTATAAATATGTATGTAATCTGGAGAACACACGTTTACTCTATTCCTAAACAAAAAAAACACAGATAATGTTTCCCCCTTCCTAGCAATTAATATACTGATTTGAAAACTCTAAACCTAGTAATTGTTACGTGTTTTACGTTTCATCTATTCTCTTTCAAACTTAAAACTAATATAAAATTGTTAGAATTCGACTTTCTATGACACCTTTTGTAGGAACATTGAACACAAGAAACACCGTTAAACTAGAACGTTTTTGTTCTCTCGACTGTCGCGCACACATTTGGTGTAATTAATTCTTTGGAACAAAATTGTTCAGGATATAAATGCTAGAGATAATAATGGGTCAACACAGTACTTCTCTTTAACAAAGAGAGGTCCTTCAGCGCAACAAGAATTTTTCAATAGATGTTGTACATATCTAATTGAAGAACGAAAAATAAAAAATTATGCCTCAAAGAAACTTTGATCGTTTCCTAAAATCATCACTCACCTAACCCATACTTTAAACTATACAGTCCTTAAACTATGAATTGTTTGCCTAACAAAATGCATCACTAGTTTCAATGTTTTACTAACTATGTCTGTGCAAAGTTCATTAAAAAATCAAGGTGACACCTTCAGCCCTCTCCTTGTAAGAAAAATAGTAATTGAAATAGTTTGAAGTTACAGACTTCAAAGCAGACCATGATAACTATTTGTTAATTGCTAATTCGTTAGAAAGTAAGTTTGTTTGCATGGTACTTTTTATGGACTTTTCACTGATGGAGTATTGAGATTGTTTAAAATAAAAGGTGGATCAATAGGGGTATCTTTCAAGAACACTTATGATAACAAGGGAGAGTCTGTATAGCATTAATCTCTTAAATTGTACCTCATCCATACCTTCACAATTAATGAATATAAAAAAATACGTAACTATAAAAATGTGAAATAAATGAGCAATGAGAACCATAAGGAAAAAATTTCCAAATCGCTTTCTATTTTGTGCAGACTAAACACATTAATCGATTATTTCAATAACACACATTCTTACAATTTCTCTGAAAAATTATCCAAGAATTGTCTAACATTATGCAATATTTCCAAAGAGAAAAGACAAAGGAATAATGTTTTAGATCGTCATTTAAATATGATATAAAATAAAATTGTATAATTCTTGTCATTTTTCTTATCTTCAAGAAAAGTTCTAGTATAATTTCATTATTTTTTATATAATAGCGTTTTTATATACACTCAGCTGATTTACGTTTTGAAAATATATTTTTAAGTATGCGAGAGTTCAACAATTATTCAAATTGTTTAAATTATTGTAGGCAATTGGTGTAATAAAATAAAAAATATTCAGATAAATTACGTTCCTAGTTACTTAAAGTATCACAATATCAGAACCATATGTACATATTGTTCTTATAAGAAAATTAAAATACGTAAATTGTGTATACATTGTAAGTTGCAATCGTTATTATTATAAAGCATTTTCAATATTTGTTAGAGTCAAATTGACTTTGTGTTTTACCTTGCGACCCTGCCTCTTGGATGCTTTCCGTGAGATTTTAGATTCTCTGGTATCTTGCACTTGTTTCCCGAGTCCCAATCTAAAACGCACAGGCACCTTTGAATCGAGAGTAGTTTCTTCTGTAAGCAAACAGGAATGATTACATATGACATTACTATTAATTAAAATTAGTTTACAGTTACATAATGTAGCATATACACACCTTCTGAATCATGCAATTCAGGTATTGAACGATGTAGAACTGTTACCCTCCGAACTTCTTTTTGGCTAGCTGTAAAAGAAATCTCTATGATGATAATCCAAGAATACTTCACAATTAAAATCAAGACAAATTTAAATATAAAAAACATATATTTCAATACATATATTACTTACATTTATCATCTGATTTAATTAAGTGTCGCTGATTCGTTTTTGCATTGCTTTTAACAACTCTGGAAAATAAAAGAAAATAATCAGTTTATTTAACAAAATTAAAAACAAACAACCAATATTTTATGAAAAAAATTCAATTACTTACTCATTAACAACGCCTTTAAAAGCAGATTGTACTAATCTCGCAGACTGAATCGGTACTGTTCTGTTTAATCTTTCTGCTCGCCTTCTACTGAGCTCTGTTCTTAAATCACTTTCTTCATCGACCGTGATGTCCTCGAAGATTGCATCCATATCATCGCTTGGTCCATCTGAGATAACGTCCTTGCGTTTTTTACACTTTTTGTCTTTTCCAATTCGTTCAGACAATGGAAGTTCACTTTTCAATTTTCCTACTTGATACAGCTCCTTGTCGCGTTTCTTCTTCTTTTTTGATGACCTCTCTTTCTCGATCTTTTGTGTCTCTAAGTCGATACACGAATTCACTGTACTCGTGATAGCTATGGGAGAAGTATTTTCCATACTTTCCTCAAAGTCTTCGAAATCGTAATGTGTATCTAAACATAAATCTGTCTCCTGCATGTCATAATCCTCTGGAGACTTGTTTGCCTTCCTCAAATTCCCAGACTGTTGTTCTCCTTCAAGGAGTTCTGGTTTCTTGATTGTGTTCTCTTGTTTACTTAATTTAATCTTTTTGTTCGCAAGTAATGGATCAATAGGCTTCGAGCATTCAAATTTTCTTCGCCTTGCTTCCAGTACAGGATCATTGATCGGTTCGACAGTTTCTTTTTCAACCACAACAGCTTTTTCCAGACACTCTTCCTTCTGCTTGATCTTTACACGATTCATCTCAGGAGATATTCTACTCTTTAGAGCTGGGGACGACTCTTTCGCGTATAACGGGCTAGTAGCATCATCTAAACTGACTGATCGCGGCCTGTGTTTGCGAGATGGTTCCTTAGGCGACCATCTGGGAGATCTCCTTCTTCTAGGGGAGAGGCGAGGAGAGTTTCTAGGAGATGACCATGGCGACGTGTGCGGCGACAATCTGGGCGATCTAGTCCTCGGTGAAACTCTTCGTGGCGATAACTTTGGCGACATCAGACGCGAGAAGCCTCTTCTAGGCGATAGTCCAGGTGATTTTGATTTGGGCGGCGTCCTTCTGCAAGGCGATGATCGTCTTGGAGACAGTTTTGGCGATCTTGATCTTAAAGGTGACTTAGATTGCGGAGATAGCTTTAACGGAGAATATTTAGGAGAGCGTGACCGAGCTAGTCTCGGTGATTTCGCGACCGACGCTTTAGGCGAACGTATCGGTCTGGGAGATTTAGAATGTGGCGAATGTCTCGGTGATCTTCCTCTCGACGATGATTTCTTTATCGGTGACCTTCTTATTGGGGACCTGTTGGGCGATCGACGAGGAGACAGTCGTGGTGATCTGGACCGTGGCGATAGCTTTGGCGAACGTGAACGTGGTGAGTATCGCACCGGTGACTTTCGCGGTGACCTGTACCTAGTTATCTCTCGTTGAGATTTCTTTGTTTGTTTAATAGGCGATCGTCTGGGTGATCGTCTTGGTGATTTCTTTCGCGATCGTGACCTCGGTGATAAGGATCTACGTTTCTGTAAAATTCGGTTTGTGTGAGGAGACATGGATCGTCTCTCATTCTTTAAACTCGAAATTGGTACAGGTGGACTATAACACTCTTTTCTACTGCTATTACTGTTACTATCCTCTGTCCTGCTTTTCTGATTTACAATCCTACTTGCCTCCTCTTTTTTCGAAACATCCTTGCTTCCCTTTTTGTTGCCTTTCTTTTCTTTTCTTTCAGATGGTTTATCAACATTCATTTCTCGTTCCATTTCATCCATCAAACGTTCTAAACTATCCTCCTCTTCAAGATCAGCCATCAATAGAATGTCATCGTCGTCGTCATTTGTATCATCTTGATCCTCCTCTGTTTTCTTCGAGCTTTCCGCAGTTTCTACAGGACTCTCCACTGCTGTAGAAGATTGTTCAACTTGTGTGTCAGTTGTTCCACTGATCACCTTTATTGAATTTGTGTTTATTTGATCTTTGTTGTCCTCATCATCTGAACCACTCCCACTGTCTTTGAAGCGATGAAATTTTGATACTTCTGAAAATATTATTCAATTGTGCAATCATTTTACATTGAAAAAGCACAACAATTGCAAATAATGTTTGAAAACTTAATGTTCCACTTACCTATTGAATGAGATTTAACACATGGCGTGGCCTCATCTACAGGACAGGCTGAATCAGTCTGTTGGAGTAGAGAAGGTTCATCTACAGGAACTATTGCTATCAAGTTTGGATTTCGTGGACTTTGGTAATACAAATTCTGTAATTCAAAATGTTTATATGTATACATATACATATGCATGCGCATACGTGTTATCATTTCACTACTTAAATATCTATTTACATTCATTATTTAATTCTTAATGAATGCATTAATTACACACAATACACTTGAATGGTTAACAAATAAAGTGAGTTAGACATAATTATATACAGAATGACAAATTTATTGAGTACTTACACCATTCTGCCGCTTTTGTAATTGATTAGGAAAGTATCCTCTCCTTGGAGCTCGTTGACCTTTAAATGGCGACCGAGATGTTTGTGTAATTTCAGGGATTACTTTCTGTATTTGTGATAGAGATTGCTTCTTATAATGTACAGAATCTTTAGCCCTTAAAGATTGAAGAGCAGCCAACCTTAGTGCTTCCAAATCTTCATCATCTTCATCATCATTTTTTGTACTTTGCTGTAATATTGTAAAACAGAAAATAAAATGACCTATTTCTATTGATTACAAATTTGTGTATAATACACACCTATAATAGGTGGATATATTTAGAAGTCAATATAAAGAATAATAATATGGTAAGATTTATATAAATAAATGAAATTCTATATTGAAATAGACCTTCGGGTCTAATATTTTAATGAAAAAATAATTTTATGTTTATAGTACTGCGTTTTTTGTTTCAATGTTCATAGAAAGATAATTACACGAACACATAACGGTATTTTATAGTATCACATGAGAAACTAAGGACACTGTAAAAACAAACATGTAAAACAAATTTTTAGATTACTTCAAAACGAATTCTATGCATAATTTGTGACAGCATTATATCACGTATAGGATATTATATTAATCGCTTGGCAATAAAACATGTACGTAGATTTCTGTATTGCAACATTGCGTTTTTGCTTACCTTTTGGCGATATTCCATTTTATCCGAATTACAATTGTATAAAAACTTGTAATTATCACTAACAACACAAAAGTCCAACAATTGCATGAATAACTGTATTATAATTTCGTTACTATACGATTTACCTCAGAGGTAACTACATTTTACGTTGTTGCTACATTACAGAAAACAAGTATTTTTTTCGCTCAAGTTTTTAATAATTGTAAATTTCACGGATAATGCTGCACACTTTGTTGCCCCCCACCACACATAAATAAAAATGGCGTAGGTATCCATAAAATCAAAGGTCCTCGAACTACAGCGTCACATAAGATGCGCAACGAATTACTAGTTTTATGATTAGTACATATTACATTTCTTAATAATAAATAATACGTACTATCCTATATATTTTTTCGATGAATCATATTTCTTCACGAATTATATTATGTCTGTTACAGTATTAATCAATAACTAAATTTAGAAGATCATTTAAATTGACTAAAGTAGCGAGCATAACATTTATTCGTAAGATCCGAAAGACATAAAGTAGCCATCTCGCCCTCTGTGATGAAAGATGCATTCACTAAAGATATCCGATTGGTAGAACATAACTCATTTCATAGAGGGCCGAAAGTTACCGAAAAACATGAGTGGTTAATATCTGTTATATTTTTAGAATTTTCTCTAGTAGTTAATTAATATATTCAACTATTACTTGTTCATCACATATTAGGAAAATCTCGTCAGACTAGTCAAATATTAGTTTGTTAATTTATTCTAATGGTGTGCGTTCATTATATCGGCATGATGTTTTAACTTTAATAAATGAAATAGATATAGGTACTTATCGCGGGAAGCTTTAAAATTCAAGGTTTAAACATTCATAGAAACAATACATTGTTTTGCAGGAGTTCTGCCTGTAGTGCAATTAGTATACTACGTTCTTGCAATGGCTAACAGTCCTATCTATAACGCAAAGTTCTATGACCACAATGAGACAGATCGCAGCGCCACGTGCACGTGGTTGTTATATCGGTAATCGATTTGTATGAATTGCTATCAGAAATCAAATTAATTTAAATAGAAAACATTCGCCCACAATAAATAGCAAGCAGCCTCATTTAAAATTTATATACTACTTTTTAGTAAACGAATACATGTTTTTCAGACTTTCCCAAAACCCACAGATTTCTATATTATTAACGTAAACGTTAACGGAAAGGTTCAGATACGACTATTTTCGATTTGCCTTTATAAATTGTAAAATCTTTTATTAAGATTTATGGCTCTCTTATAAAATAACTTTAAAATACCAAAAATAGAAAAACTTCAAGTCAAACTACTGTTTTAGATGAGAAATACATCTGGTCATAAAAAATGCATTTTCATTCTTTCTTTCAGTCGTAAATTGTTAATCGCATAAGTCAAATATATTACACTGATGTCTTGTACACAATGGTAATTGGAAATATTTCTTTGTAACAATACTAGTAAAATATCTTAAATTTAATATCGTATAATAAAATAATGTATTTGCACAACCGCATAAGAGTACCTACTGTAAACGATGTTGTTCCACAGTGTTCTTTCTTTTTCTTTTGTAGTAGATAATGCTTTATTACATTCTGCTTATTATGTATTTATAACATTCCATGTAAAAAATTTAATTCTTATGTAATGTTCGAAAGTCACTTCATTTTCGAACAAAAAAGACTAAATTATAAACAATATCAGTTGTATAGATAACATTGTTCTTTAAACTTTTATAAAAAGTTTAATGATTTTTCAAATACGGAATAATACAATTTTTGGTTTACTAGAAGTGAAATGAAAGTAAGTGTAACAATGAACGTAAAGCTAAATATTAGAAACACTAATAAAATGATACCCTTAATTAGCTGGAGATATTACAATGTGTAATTTGAACATGTCTTTGTTTGGCCCTACTACATAAGGAGACAAAGTATCTGGCAGAGAACCCAGTTGTGGATTGAGTTCCTCGAATGGTAAAAGATCATCTAAGTTTAGAACACGTTCGTTTTGACTAAATCTATGTATGACTTCGGTTACTCTTGTAATATGTTCGACACCGTCTTGCAGACCATAAATTAATACGCCTATTTTTACACGCATGTCAATGTTGCGGTCCAATGGTGGTTCCTTGCACGTAAAGGACAATCTAACTGATCGTTTAATGTGTTCTGGCATCTCGACCGTTCCTTGCCACACTATTAAAAAGAATTTCTTAAACCAAACACCTTTCGGATAAATGTCGACGACCCATTCGCAAACACGATCACCGGCATATTCTGCCAAGCATGAATGACTTGAGAATACGAGAGTTCTTGTGTGATAAAATGGTAAACTATGAAAGTTTTCTATTGTGAGCAACGAACTGCAAGTATCCACTGTATATAATCTTGGCTCGAAAAGCAATGCACCGTCCTCTTCGTTTAAAGACACCTCTCTAATTCTATCCACCTGATTCGAATGAAACGACATTCCGATGGATAATCGTTCTACAAAGAATTCTTTATATTTCCGCGTCAATGGAGCTAATAATAGTTCTGCTAGTTGTCGAGGAGACATCATTGGAAATCTAACAGGAGTCATCACAGCTATCACTAATTGTTTTATCGTCACCTCATACTCCTTGCTCGACATTTGCGTTTGCAAACGAGCTGCTTGATGATCCAACCAAGATTCTAGGCACTTGTACAATGTCAACTCATCCTTTATCACTAGACTACTTTGATGCAACAACAATACCAAATTATCTAAATCGATGTTCCCGAAATCTGCAGTCCTGAACACCAATTCCAAGTTCCATTTAATAAAATTTTGACACGCTTGAGTAATATTGCAATGACCACAGTAGGAGGTGTACTGTAACCATGATGCTAGAGTGCAATGCATGGCAGCTAATGCTATGTGATTTTGCATATAATCGAGGCATAGTGATATTAAATCTCTGACGTTGTACTTATCTGCTAAGGACAATATTGGTAGAACAACTCCACAATTGATTCTTATTTGACCAGTGTAAAAATATCGTAAAAATTCGCTAAATATAGATGCACACTGTGGTGTTTCTTGGAGTGTAACTCTACTCTCTTGAGATTCACTCCATTGTGGGCTCATTAACATTACCTATGTTAAAGGAAATAGCAAACAGCCCATTAAAGACATGTATGAGCTTAGAAACAGAAAATCTATGAGAACAGATATCATTGTTGTATTTAAAACATTTGGACACTTACTTGGAAAACATCGCTAGATGCGCAAAGTATAAGACGATGTGCTGGATACTCAATACCATCCACAACAAGACAAATATCATTCATTAGACGTTCTGCATATAGTGTTGCTATTTTCAATAGCACTGTACGCGAGTTATCAACCTAAGTAAACACATTATTACATTATCTTTCTCCTAGAAAACTATAACTTATTAAAAACATTATAAAAACCTCTATTGAATCTGAATTTTCCATTTGTTCAACATTTTCTGGTATGGTGGTTGTCTCTTCTGTTTTCTTAAATATATCCATTTTAAAAAAATCAGTCATTCACCTAACAAGTACTTTGTTATGTTTGCACATGTCTCCTTCGCTTATCACTGCTGCTATTTAGTATTTTACATAATTGCATGAGCTGTCCAACAATATGATGTTAATATACATCCTTAACATGCTTTCCATTGATGCATCAAATTTTCACAACAGGATAACTGTAATAAAGAAGATATAAATATGTAATAACGGTATAATCAATGTTTTTCCACTGGCTAATAAAATATCGGTTAAACATTATAGAAATATTAATAATTTATGTATTTGATATATTAAATTGTGTATGACAAGTGTAGGACAAATTTGGTTGATGATAACTTTTTCAATGAAAAAAACAGTCTAAAATGTCAAAAAGTGCCATGGTTCTGAAGTGTATATGATAGGTATTATTTATTGTAATTAATTAAGAATATGTTTACCAATTAATGTGAAATTCGACGATGTAAGTAAATTGGAAAATGATCCTTATCATGTAGTCTCATATTCAGTAACGGAAATATAAGATTATTCGTTGTTACAGAACTACTACTTTCCTTTATCACGTAATTTTTCTAAATACTATTTTCATCTTTTAATTAGCAATTAAACTGCAGATACATGTATTATATTATCTTGAAATAAAAATCGGGCTGATTTGAAAGTCAGTTGTGTAAGTATACATGCAAGCACACATTTAGCATTGTAGCAATGACTCCCGATATAGAATCTTGAAACGTAAAGTGGCGACCTCTTCCTCTTTGCGCAGCTTTCTTTCGACTATTACCACCCCTAATCTCCCGCATTACGGGAAGTTTTGAATTTGAAATAGTGACGAACATATAATAGTTTCGACAGATATCATATGCAATATCCATACGATGAAGTTCAAGATAAATTAAAAGAAGGTAAGAAATATATTACGATAAAAAATGGGCGTTGATAAAAGATTGAAAAAGTCAAACGGAGTTATAAATGTTACAAAAGTTTATTATCCATTTACACTCGGTTACTTCAAAAGAAAATTGTCACAAACTGTCACAATATACTTGATTTATCATTAGGAACTTATATTAACTAAATTATACGATAAATTAGATAATTTTTTTAATAAACACTGAAAATAAAAATAATAAGTAATATTATTTAACTGATACAGTACAAGATAATAATTTCACAAATAAAACACTTTTAATACATATGGTATCAAACTGATCAAAGATTTTAAAATTGTTACTTCCTACTTTTTTATAAGGCATTTCCCATGTACTAAGTTACCACTTAAAGCATAAAGAGCACTTTGAGGTAAATGCTTCAAACGACATCAGAGACAGGAATTAAAAAGAATTATATATCATATGGCACTATATAAGGAAATAAAAATCATAAATAATATCCAGTACCTCTCTTAATTTTCCTTAGACTTTACATATAAGTATACGAATCAATTGAATACATCCTAATGCAGTAACAAACAGTTTGTTAATTTATAATCTAATTTGTCATCAAACAACTCAATATCCGTTCTCGTGAAAATATGCAGTAGATATGTTATTTCTGTACAACATTCACAAGTATACTCTAATCATATTTTTTTTATTTACATTTGTAGCAATAATTTTAAATAATTACACTTAATTCGTACTCGACTTGTTTATCATTTAATTCTTCGAGTTTATTATTGCATATTTCATTATCGTGTATTCTTTTTTTACTATATTGTACAATAACATCGTCTAGAGAACTTCCATTTTTGTTACATTGTAAAATAATTGCAGTTAGCTTTTCTATTAACCAAAGACATGATTCAGCTGATGCATGAATTTTGATTTTATGTTCAAATGCTTGATACTGGTGTTTGAATTCAATGTTACATATCAAACATGTTGTGTCATGACATTTTAAATAATGTATTTTGTAGGATTGTGTACTTGTAAATTTCGTAACACATGTTGCACAATTAAAACAATCACCTTTAGTAGTATTATTAAATCTTTGGTACTCGTAAAGAGTAATAAGACGTCTTAACCCTAGAAGTTTTACTATGTTTTGTTGAAGGTCTTCTACTCTATTGTACATTAATTGTACATTGGTATTGTTTTTCCTCAAATCAAAATCGCACGTAACAATGTGGAAATTTATTAGATGCTTCAATAGTTCATTAGCGACATAGAGGTGGTTGCAAAGTTCACACACATCTACATCAATATCATGCAACTCTTGTAAATGGAACTTCATTTCTTTTTTTGTATGACACATTATATCGCATTCTTTACATTTGAACGTTTCTTCTGTATTGGACTCCAAAGAGCTGATAAACTTGTTTGTGAATATATCATCTGTTTCTGTAGACTCATTTAAGTGTTTTGTATAAGATGTAGTAGATATATTATTTTCTGTAGCATGATCATCATCGTTTCCAAAATAATTACTAATATCGCTTTCAGCATTACTACTTGTGGTACTTAAGTTATGAAGTAGATTATTTTGTGAACTCACAGATGCATCTATAAAATTATTTACATTATTACAGCTGTTAATCAATGAGTGTACTGGCACATGTTTTTCTAGCATATATTTTGTAAGAAAACTTAATTCACAAGAGTTGCATGTATATGGTCCTGCTGTCTCAAAGTGATAACTTACATTATGTTGCATTAGACGTATGCCATTAATAAAGTTTTGATTACATCTTTTGCAATTCCAGGATGTGATCTTGCGACCTGTACATATATGAATGTTCACCATTCTAACAGAAGTAAGAACTTTGTTGCAATTATCACAGACATGGATAACAGATACATCTTTGTGAATGTAATATCTGTGGCATGCATAGCTTTTATGTGATAGAAAGTTTTTCTTGCACAAATTACAATGCCATTGTTTTCTTTTATTTATGCTGCAGTCATTAAGCATTTTGCACATTATGTTTTCGTATATTTTGTTCTCCTCTTTCGTAGGTATTTCCAGTATATTTTGTTTAGGAATGTTATGTCCATTTATTAAATTCTCATCATCTGATATAGATTCATTTTGATCTGCATCGTTACTATCGCTGAAATAGGAGACAGGCAGATTTGGTACTTCTTGATCCTCCAAAACAAAATCATGCAGGAGGAACGTGTGTTCTTTTAATAGGTCAAAGGTATTAAATTTCTTATTACATAGTTTACATTGTATTTCTTCTTGCTGCACAGTATCCCTTTTTAATTTTTTCATAAATTCTTGTCTTTTTCCACCTGTTCTCCACAATCCAAATGCATTGTTATTATTAGAATTGTTAAATTTTTCAGGAATGATTTCTTCTACTGTGGTGTTGCAATTTGTTTCCTTTAGGTCCTTATTCATGACAACTGAACTTAATGTATTGTTAGAATGATCATTTAATTCTTTATTAAATGCTCCTAGTAGATGTACATTATTTTCGATTCTACTCATATTGTTATCTTGCAAAATTTCTTCTAATTCTTTCCTATCGTTCTTAGAATTATTAGAATCCACTGCATGTTTATGCATGTGTAAGAGCAATGAATGTTTTTTCTGATACCTTTTAGAACAAATTTCACAGCAATGTTTATACAATTTAGTATCTTCTTCTGATTGTTTCTGTTCTTGTATCACATTGTTTTTTACTTGACTTTTGTTTAAAACATTGATTTCTACACGTTCACCTTTCTTTACTTTATCTAAGAATTGGCATGAAGTATTATGCATATAGGTGACGTGTCGCTTGAAAGTACCTCGATGATCAAATACTTTCAAACAACAACAACATTTGTATTTCTTGTATCCACTGTTTTCCTTATCCATATTAAAATGGATGATATCAACTATATATCGCTTTTTTGTGTGCAAAAACTCATTTCTGTTGCATTGTAAATGTATATCCATTAAATGCTGTTGAAAATGTGATAGAGAATGCATATGCACATTGCAAAGTATACATTCAATTTGTAATGGTTCATCCCTTGTAAAATTTGTTTTAGCTGAAAACTGTTGCAGAAGATTAAGAACCTCTTTACATTTCACACAAATTGCTATAATGGTTGGCATTCGACATTCTTCCCTTGTATACTTCTCCAAATCTTTTTTCTCTAAATCATTTATACATTTTATTTTGTTTTTTAAATAGAATTTATAAATATTTTCTAATAACTCATTAGTCTGTAAATGGGAATTATTATCTTGCAATGTTTCTGCTTTATCAACTTCATTATTTGTTGATATCTCACATTCGTTTTCTTCTAACTCTGAACTTTGATTCTTTATGTTATTTTCTTGTCCAATAAAGTCATTAAAATATGAACACTCCTTATTCAAGACTGATTTTTTAGTTTTAATTACTGATAATTCATTTTTAATGTATGGTTGATACACTGCTGTGCTTGTAAAGTGCTCCTTTGCACAAGACAAACTTGATGTATTATTATCCTTGTATCCTCCCACTTGTTCTTCTAATCTTTTTGTTGTAAGTTGATCTATCGTAGTAAAATTATTATCATCCTGAGCTGGACACATGCCTTCTTCTTTACTCTTATGTAAATCATCTGCCCTTTGGTCTTTACATTTTTTCGTGCTATTGTGTACCTTATTTAATTTATCATTCTTTTTTACTTTGGTAACTTTATACTGCTTACGAATAGTGCATCTTTGCTTTCTAATATCTTTTACTGTATATTGCACTTCTTTTCTTCTTGAATTATTTATTTTATTTTCAGCACACCCTGAAGGACGTATTAGTCGAGTTATTTCAGAAACAGAGAGGTACTCTAACTTTACTAACGGTATTATTAATTCCCTATTATTTTTTAAGTTCTTAATTATCTTAATATTACCATTACTTGCTTGTGTAACATTCTTAAATGATCCTATTAATTTTCCTTTATTTATTTTTCTCGAAACTAATGTTTTTTGCGTTGTTTCAAACGTACTATGTTCACATTTGTTTGAGGAATTAAATGCATGCTGCCCTTTTTTCTTTACATCAATATGACACTCTGATTTTATTATTTCTTTCCTTTTTATACTCCTATGGACGTTTGTTTTAGTTTTCCCAATTTCAATAGACTTATTAATTTTGCATTCATTTTTCTTGTTAACTTCCATAGAGAAGTCACAATCGTCCTTCAAATTGGAATCAACCAAATTTTGAAAATTAGTCTGTAAAATAGTTTCTTCGATATTCCTTTTTTTACATAGTTCCAAACGTGGTTTTCGTTTATTTTTCCTCAGAAGGGAACGTAATTTTTGTTGCTTTGTATTTAATATTGAATGATTTTCGTTACCTTGAATGGCTCTATCACAGGAAGGGTTATTACCATGTAAATTACACGAGAATGTATCAGATTTACTATGATAATGTGTTGTCATTTGTAAATTCCGTTGGACTATGGTTTCTTCTTTAACTTCGATTACATGTTTCTCTTCGTCTGATTTTTTCCTTTTTCTCTCAGAAGAAAATGTAGATGTGATCTCTTGAGATTTCTGGTCAGTGTGGTTCCTTATGTTCTTTGCTTGTCTCATTGATCTTGTTTTCATACGATTTTCCAGTGGATTTTCCAATAAACCTTTCTTTGCAGACAACGAGTTTATATCGTCATTATGTTTTGTTATATTGACATAGGTCTGCACTACTGCCCTATTATGTGTGAAATTAGGAACAATTATGTCAGTCTTTTCCTTACAATTATTCTCCAGATGTGTAAGGTCAGATGTGTAAGGTTTTAAGAAGACACTTAATTGAGTATTATCAGTCTGTAAATTCTTCTGGTGAAATGCACCCTCTGTTTGTATTAAACTACTTCTGAGCTGTCTATATGAAGGTTCTAAATCTTCACAAATATTAGTTGTATGAGCTATTCTCATACTTTTAAACTCCTTCATAGCTGCTGTAATATTCTTCCCTTTTTGAGAATACCCAAGTAATGGTTCCACAATTCGTGTATGTACTATGTTAGCGTTACTTTGATTTTGTGGAATTCTACTGCTTTGCTTTTTCATTGAAGTATTGAAATGTGTCTGCCTTAACTTTAACGTTTTTATAGCAACGTCATTTGATGAATCAGTGCTTATATTGTTATCAATTAATATTGAATTACAATGGGAAGGAGACGAATAAACTACAGATTGTGAAAAACAATTAAAATCCTTGCAATAATTAGCCTCAACTGTATTAGATAATTGAATTGGTCTTGAACTATTTTCATTCTGTTTTGATCTTAAACTCATAGCCGTTTGAATTGATTCTCCTTTCTTGTTTCTCTTTGAGTTCATAATGTTATCATTCGATACAAATTTGTTATTTAAACTTACAGCATCCTGTTCTTGAAGTATATTGGTTCTAGTATGATTTGTAGGTTTATATAAATTCTTCTTATGTTTAGCTAAATCCAACTTCTTCTCATGTATTCGATGTGCCTCCAATTGGTTATCAAATTTCGATTTCAGAAATTTTGTCATTCTGAATTTGTTATCAACAGTGTACAAACTTAAGTAGTAGTACTTTGAATTTCTTAGAAATCATTCACATGATTCCTCTGCTTTGTGTACAACGAATCTAAAATAACATATTTGTTGTTTTACTAGTGCTTATAAATGAATATTATTATATGTAAGTTACCAATACATAATTTTCCTTAAACGTAATATAAATATAATACGTAATTGTTTGCAAAATCAAAATTTTACATCTTCTAATTCACACTTACATCACAAAGAAATATTATGCGCTTGTGTGCTTGTACAGACAGGTTATGAGTTAGAGTTTTACAATTAAGATGGATGAACCTATAGTAGAAGATGAACGTACACGCCATTGCACATAATGCTGTACAAATTATATATGTAATTCATGAAATGCTGTGACAAACAATATCCCATCTATGTATCTATTTTAACACAGACAGAAGTCCTCCACGCGATCTTTCACGCGAACTTCAGGCAATATTTAATTGCTTTTGATTTGTATTTAATTAAACTATTGCCACTTCTTTAAGCTACATTGTTCTATTAATAAAATAAGGATTGAAACATAGTATGTTCGTGAGTAAATTTTTTTGCTGCAGACATCAAGCATATTTTTTAAAATCATATACGTCTATTGGTAAATTATTCATTTGTATTTAGAGTTTAAAGTATATTTATCGTTTATACATTTTATAATTAAGGTAAATCGAAAAAGTATTTTTATTAGGGTAATTGAATTCATACGTGGCAACTTGCGTACGCATGCGCACGCGCGCTACTTCACTGTTTCGTCATCATCCATTTTGTTTTATAGCCGCGTAGTCGTAATATTGTGTTAGCAGCCAATCGGAGAAGAGGCGGAATAACTTTTCGTGCTTTGAAATTTAGTTTAAATGCGTATCGTATGAAAAAAATGTATTTTACGTAAGAATTGTGCCGCAAAATCAAATATAATTAACAGAATCTATTTAATTGAACGTTTCGATGTTTCATTGCTAATATTTCATCATTGTATTATCCATATTTCGCTACCGCATTAACTACGTCACAGGTGTTTCACCGGGTAAGAACAGTCGATTCAGTTGGTTGATTATTTAAATGCTGTAAGTTATTGTTCCGTCGTCATTTTTGCAGGTTATATTGGAGAAATGTATGCAATTCATTGTATTTATATTTTTACAATTATTTGCCTTATGATCCTCACGAGAATCTGTTTCATGATATTTCGGACATTTACGACAGAGCGAACGCATATTGCTTCTGTTAAAAATGTGAAAACATTAATAGTATTGGGGTCTGGTGGTCATACTGCAGAAATGATAAGAATTCTTAGATACTTGGAGTTTAAGAACTTTTCACCAAGAATCTATGTCCATGCTGATACGGATGTAATAAGTGTAGAGAAAGTGCAGGATTTAGAGAAAGATAATACAGATTACAAAATAATAAAGATCCAAAGGAGCAGAGAAATTAAACAGTCGTACTATACGTCGGTTTATACTACATTGCAGGCAACATTAGAGTCGATACCACTTTTGTGGACAGAACGCCCCGAATTACTTTTGTGCAATGGCCCAGGCACTTGTGTCCCTTTGTGTATCATTATATTTCTATTTAAAGTGTTTTTTATTACACGAACTACGATAGTATTTATTGAAAGTTTTTGCAGGGTGCATACATTATCTTTAAGTGGGAAAATTTTGTATTATATAGCTGATTATCTACTTGTTCAGTGGCCATCATTAAGTAAACCTATGTACAACAAAACAATTTATGTATGAGTAAACTAATTTTAATATAAAGATTATTTTTCACTTTTCTGTCTAGTGTTATACCTTCGTTATCTTTGGATCATGTATAAAGATATGTTTGTCGCAAGACTCGTTCCATGGGAGTTAATGGAAAGTGTAACGGATTCTTTACCCATTGAAATGAAAATACATTTATTGCCGATAGTAATAAGACTGAAAGAATTCAGTGAGAATAAAACGTAAAGCCTTTTTATATATATGTATAACAGAGATTAAGTTAATTTTTAGATTTGAGATTACATACATAATGAATACACATTCGGCTGTTCTCTGTGCCTCTAACAAAATCATTTGAAAGACAGGATAGGAAAAATTGTACATTATATTAAATATTTAAAAATTCCCTTGTTAGTAAAATTATGGTTTTCAAATGCTGATATGTATACATAATTATACTTCTTTCTGTAACAGAGATTTATCAAAAAAGTGGATAAACAGTTCACTAATTTTAATTGAAGCATGTTTGGACAAAACATGGGAAATATTAAATGCTGGTTATTGGAAGTATGTTCCAATAGAATACCGATATTGTTATTCATTATGTACTATTTTAAAGGTATTTTAATAGTTAAAGTTCTGTAGAAGATAGTTGTACGATATATATTAAGATTCAAGTTGAAATTATCAATTAATAGGCTGTACTACTTGAGATTCAATATCATGAGAATGGTGACAAAAAATTCTCAAATAACATGACATTGTTAAAAAGTATTGTTCAACAAATAGACAAAGGTATTTTGTTGGGTTCACCGCTTCTTAATATGCCTGACTTGTTACCAACAATTGCATCACAGTTAAATAATTGTAGTCCATGTAAGTATTATACTAAACTAATAAAATGAATTGGCCATAAAATCATTAATATTTATTCATTGTAATACTTTCAGCACAATTATTGAAGAACTCCTCTCTTAAGGAATTAATTGGTGGCTTTGAAAGTATAGTTGATGTTACTCTTCCTGGATTCAAAAGTATCCCTGAATACAATGAACCATCAATGGAATTATTCTATAACGAAATCTTTAGATTCAAAGTTCCAGCACTTCTAAAAGGTGATTGACATATGTATTTAAAATAATTTATTGACAATAATTTTGTTCTGATAGTAGGTGTGTTATCTTTTAATTCCAGATTGCATTAATCATTGGAAAGCTTTGGAACAATGGCAAAATATCAATTATTTAAGTAGAGTAGCAGGACATCGAACAGTACCAATTGAAATTGGATCACGTTACACAGACGAAGACTGGACTCAGCAACTTGTTCTGTTTTCTGAATTCTTACAAAATCATATATTATCGAAACACGATAAAATTGGATATTTGGCACAACATCAACTTTTTGAACAGGTTTTTGCATACTTCTATAAATTTATTGAGAAGCTATCTTAATCCTAACATCATACAATGATAATCACAGATTCCTGAATTGAAAGATGATTTTGCTATACCTGAGTATTGTAATTTCACGGACAACGATGAAGTGGAACAACCAGACATTAATGCATGGTTTGGACCCAGTGGAACTGTCTCACCATTGCACTTTGATCCGAAAAATAATCTTCTGTGCCAGGTAGGAAATTAGTAGCTTTCTATAAATTAAATTGAATCTTCTACATCAATTTTTGCATCTAATCATTTATGTATGCTCAACAATCTACAACATCAAAAATTTGTGTGGACGAAAAGTATCATGGCATGAAGCTAAACTTTTTTTATATTGTTGCATTCTTTTTAGGTATTTGGATATAAAAGAGTTATCTTGTATGATCCAAAAGATTCATCTAATCTGTATCCATACGATACACGATTACTTAACAATACTTCTCAAGTAGATCCTTTAAATCCGAGCTATAAGCAGTGGCCAAATTTTAAAAAATCCATGGGGTTTGTATGTTACTTAAAACCTGGAGAAATGCTTTATATTCCTCCAAGATGGTGGCATCATGTAACTGCTTTAACACCAAGCTTTTCAATAAGCTTTTGGTGGAATTAAGCATAGTTGGTAAATGAAATGAAATGAAGTAAATAAATAAAGAATTATTACACATAAGTAGTCTTAGTAAGTGATCTGTGATACCGTGGTCAAATAAAATAATTAAAATAAACATATCACAATAAAATATATTTGTGAATTTAATGCGTTCATATGGGATCTAATCTTTTACTGAAAAAAATTTGTTAACTTTTAGTTATTAATCACTGAGAATTGTTGATCATCATTGTATTGTGCGTGTTTGAACTATTTTTTTTTTTTTTTTAATAAAGAATTAATTACAGTTCCAAAAATAGGTACTTTTAAGAATGAAATTGACATTAGAAATCGAACAGGAATTTCTGGTGACAATTAAATGTTATCAGCGGGTTCAGGTGATTTAAATAAAGTAGGGGTATATACAAACGGCTAAAGCAAATGTAGCACAAAAGCGTGTATGAGAATAAAACACAACGCTATAAATAACACTTGACCTACGTTTTCAGTATGGGGTGTAGAAAATATACGTATATGCAAAGTCTGTCAAACGAAACACACAGTTATTATTTGGGAATGACGACAGAGGAAGCATTTCCGCCGATTATTAGGCTCCAGGTAAAAATGTGTGCTATAATATTGTGAATAAAATTTCTCATACATCCGCGGAGTCGCGATTTCGTATCGACACTCGCATACATATTTAAAACAATGTTTTTTCCCTACATTTATAGTCATGTCAAGTGAATGTAACATTTAACGAAAATTTTTGAACAAAAATTACAACTTAAAAACCGTTGTAGTTTGTACGACTCGTGTAGTCCCTACGCGAATACAAAGTTATGGTGATCGAAATATTTTTCCACGCTGTGACATAACAAGAAAATATTAAATAGACTTTGTGGGTGAGATTTGATAGTGCATCCAATGCGATAAAATAGAGTGTCAGTTACTATGATACAGTATTTACACATGTCGTAATATTGGCTAAATTCCAGTGTTTTAGAAGTTCATAAATATTTTTAGAAATTTACATAAACAGCACATTAATTTAATCGTGCAGCCCTTCCGGTTTCAACTTTTAAAGCGAGATAAATTGGAGCTTAGAATTTTTAAACAACTGTAATTATAAAATAAATTAGAACTTTCCAAGAAAATTGAGATTTAATTATTGAATACCATCGTGCTTTTGACTCGCGGCTTAATACAGCTTTTGCAATTAGCAGGGGGTTGAGAAGACTTTAAAGAGTTCGAGTAAAATTCAAGATACATCAACTTTGAACACTTGAAGCATTTCTGACTCATTTCCTCCCCTAAACTTCTGCCAATTATACCACAGCTGTTCAACCTGCAGTTATCAGAGCGCGTTCGACAAACTTTCAAATCCAATTTTCTTTAACAATTCGAATAACGAATTCAACTTTATGCTATTTAATCGATTAATCAATTAATTAAATCGATCACTAATTAATTCAAGCTCAGCACGACTTATCCAACATCACTGTGCATTGGTGGAAGAAAAGTTAATGATAAGAAATAGCGCCGGGTCATCGCTAGAACTTTATACGAATCTGTATTTTTATAGAAAAATAATAAACAATAGAAATCCGATAAAACGGCTGCGATAATTGGCACATCAGCAAGAAAATTCAAATAATCAACCTGAACTCATATTAAAGCTCGAAGCTTCTATTTTCGCTACGCATCGTTTATTTTCCTGCTGTTTCATGAAAACGTTACGCACTAAAACGCCTGTAGAAGCGTTGGAAAATTTGTTTCGCGACTATATCTGATATGTATTTGAAGAACGAAGCCACCCCTTTATAACAAACACTTAAACTTTCTTCTACGATTTTTTTTCGTCGCTTTATCGAATTTCGAACGAAAACTGCTACAAAAGGTGCACCAAGGCTTTACACGATAAAGTTGTTTCTCGTTTCTGTTCCGTAAAATGGCTAAAAAAAATCATACACCAAGTTTCAAGGCGTTTTTGTAAAGGGGAAGCTTCAGCCTTCAAATCCATGGTAGATCCATTCATGGAAAAAATTTTCCACTGAAAAATCTGTTCGGATTTGCAAGAAACGAATTCGTATTTAGCAAATCGCGTACGAAGCCTTTACAATGAGCTTTCCGGCGCGCGATGGCTTAATTGAATAAGTAGAGGAGCCAAGATAATTATCCGCAAAAGCATCGATCAAGAAACCGCTTAAAATGCACGGTGTCTCGATCATGCGAAGACGAGCCGTTTTCACGAAGTGTTTCGTTCAAAAGTTCAAGGCACAAGGTGCAGAAGGGAGAAGGTCTCCAGACCGCATAAACCCCACAGTCCACTCGCGACTACACAAGCTCCGCAGTCTAGGTTGATGCAGTTGCATTAGCCGATTTTTTGTTTGCCTAGAATAGTTGATTTACTCCGCCGGTAAGTTTCGTGCGGTGTGGTTAATCTTACGTGGATTTCCGGTGAAGGGGGTTCCTACACCAGACGAATAGAATGCACCCCGTGCATCCCCTTTGATCGCGAGGCGCTTGCGCACCCCCTCTGATAACCGCGGCACCGGTTCGCTGGTCTGCCGATGGAATAAGGACAGGTGCATAGGACGGGCGTACGGGGGAGGAGAGGGAGAGAGAGAGAGAGAGAGAAAGAAGAGAGGGGCCGAGTAAAGGAGGCAACGATACAACCCCTGTTTTTCTCGTAATCGTTGCCGCTCGATTCTGCGCCTTGGCCGGCATACGGGGGCGGCTCCTATACTCCTGTTTGCGTTCGGCGTTACTCGAGGAACGCATGAATGGTGGTGATTATCGCGGTGCGAGCCTAGGGACAGAGGAACAACAAAAACTCGGGTAACAATCTGCGTGTCCGGCGGTGGCTGGACAGGTGAACCTAATCGAGAAGAGGGGTCCGGGTGGTCCACCAGCCGAACAGATAGCACGATGGTCACGGACAACACGAGCCAGGTAGGCCTGCGATTCTCTGCATGGTTTCCGCCGGATTTCTGATAGCCGGCGCTTCCTCTCCCCCGGCCCGATCGAAGGGTGTGAGCTCAGAACGAGAGGATAGGGTCTCCGAGACCCTATCGATCTCCCTGCAGGAACACCGGCACACGAAATGTCAGATGTACAGGAGTTAGGCGAGTTTCTTCTCCTCGATAAATCGACCACCCCGTCTATCCGGCCATCTCTCTCTCCAGTCGCGTTCTAGACCGGGTACCTTGCGGGAGGGGATGATTACGAGATATAGTGCACGAAAGACGAGGTTTCATAAGCCGGCTGCTGCCGTACGAATGCTGCAGCGATCATCAATCGCCGTCGATCCGACCGCTGATTTTCGAAATCGCGATCCTGATTGATCGTCTCTCGACCGCGGATTTCGTGCGAACAATCGAGGCGATTACGTGGCTACGATGCGTACGGTTCTTACCGTGGATTATTTCTCTTTTTATCGCAGAGACGTGTTTACGAAAACCACCCTATGCAATATTATCGATGATTTTGTAATGTGCTGTTCAAGATTAGCCAGCAGAGTGCTCCGCGATAGTGCTAATGTTGAAACGTTCTGAACTATACCGTCTTCCCTCCGACAAATTCTTAAGCGTAGATTGCACTTGCCGGGACCTGTGTAGATACCGCGTTTTCAAGCGTTGCACCGTAATCGCGACTCTTCATGGCTCGTCTATAAACACGATCCTATCCGCAAACAGAAGGAGATTATTCGTCTCTGCGAACAACCTAGGCGCAGAACACGGTGTCCTTCTGTCCAGCGGGACATTGAAAGCGATATTTTTGGGGGTGGTTTATTCGAACCCTCCAGCGTGAGTTCACAGTAATTCTGCGATCACATTCGGAACAGAAGGTTTGATTCTAGGGCTGGGTAGGGTTTGGACTGTGGAGGATTGAATCGAAGATGGTACGCGGGGTGTTTAATGCAATGGGGTTGCGGGAGTCTGGGGTTCTTGATTAATTCGTTTTGTTTTCGGCACAGGCTGACGACACGACAGCATTCCTTCGCGCTGCTCGGTCTGGAAACCTTGAGAAAGTAGTCGAATTCCTCGACACCGACCTAGACATTAACACAGCCAACTCGGTGAGTAACAAATGAGAATTATCAAACGGGTAAATGCTCCGACTCGTTTATTATTCTCCTTCTCCGTATCGTGCTATTAGGCGAGTTTTAAGTGAAATATTACCGTGTGTTGTCTGGAAACTTTGTGTCGAGTAGATATAGCCGGTGATGGACAGACACGCGAGCCAATTGAATCGAATTGAATCGACGGTATCAAAAACCGCGGTAATCTGTCTCTGTTAATTACCAAAGCCCCGAGAAGTTTTGGGGAGGTTTTTTAAATTTATTCGATGCCATTAATATTTATCAACGTTCCAATTTTGGAATATATGGAGAATAATGATACCCATGGACACGGGGGATCTTCATCTGAATAAATCTTGAGTATTAGAATGGTAAAGGGCTAACCAGAAGCTAAATAAGAATTCGATGTTTCAGAACGGTTTAAATGCTTTACATTTAGCATCGAAGGATGGCCATGTCGAGATAGTAACCGAATTATTGAAAAGGGGCGCCAAGGTTGATGCAGCTACCAAAAAAGGCAACACAGCGTTGCACATAGCTTCCTTAGGTAACTATGATAATAGAAATAATTAAAAAATTATTCAATTAATGTTTTGGGTGATTCGTTTCCAGCTGGCCAAGAGGAAATAGTTAATATTCTTATCCAATATGGAGCTGCAGTTAATATTCAATCGCAGAACGGTTTCACGCCTTTGTACATGGCAGCTCAAGAGAATCATGACCACGTCGTCAAAGTTTTGCTGAGCAATGGAGCCAATCAGAGCCTCGCCACCGAGGTAAATGTTTTTGAGAATGTTTGGAGCGCTCGGTACATCGATAAAATAAACAATCGAGCCTCATGAATCGGCAAATAAAAATTCTACAATTTTTCAAGCTTTCCGAATTATTTTTAGGATGGATTCACGCCTCTGGCTGTGGCGATGCAGCAAGGTCACGACAAAGTTGTCAGCGTGCTCCTCGAAAATGATTCGAAAGGAAAAGTCAGATTACCGGCGTTGCATATCGCTGCTAAAAAGAACGATTGCAAAGCCGCGGATTTGTTATTACAGGTGACAAATCAATTCATTCAATGAAGTCTTACCACTTCAATACTCGTCATTTCAATATTCATACGAAACCATTTCCTTCTTAGAATGACCACAAACCAGACGTCACTTCAAAAAGTGGTTTCACACCTTTACATATCGCCTCTCATTATGGATACGAGGAGATAGCTCGTTTGTTAATTAAGCGTGGCGCTGATGTGAATTATTTAGCAAAGGTATTGTCCCATGGACTCCTATTCTCAACGAATAATGGCAGATATTTTTGTCAGTAAAGCTTAGTTTTACAGTGCAAAGAGATAACATGGTTGTAGAAATTGTACAACAGTCTTAAACAAGACTGGATAATAAAGACTTTCTCTTCTCTTGTTATAGCACAATATAAGCCCGTTACACGTCGCAGCGAAATGGGGCAAAAACAATATGGTTAAAGTATTATTAGAAAATTCTGCACAAATCGATGCGAAAACTAGGGACGGCTTAACGCCGCTTCATTGTGCAGCTAGATCTGGACATGAACAAGTGATCATCACGCTTCTTGAACACTCCGCGCCTATCAGCGCGCGTACGAAAGTAAGTATAACATTGTCAAGATTTAACGGACTGACAGACGAGGAGACAAACGATGAAAGTTTGTTGTAATAAAAGTTTGATGCTTAGTCTTCTCAGCCTTGACACTACATTATCAATTATATTTTTGGTAGAATGGTCTCGCGCCGCTGCACATGGCATCGCAAGGGGATCATGTGGACGCAGCAAGGGTGTTACTGTATCACCGAGCCCCGGTGGACGAAGTAACAATCGATTATTTAACATCTCTTCATGTCGCCGCACATTGCGGGCATGTTAGGGTTGCTAAATTGCTCCTCGATCGAAAAGCCGACCCGAATGCACGCGCATTAAACGGCTTCACACCGTTGCATATCGCGTGCAAGAAGAATAAAATCAAGGTTGTCGAACTGTTATTAAAACACGGAGCTTCAATCGAATCTACGACCGAGGTAATCGGATATACCAGACAGTAAACTGTGTCTCTTTTAGTTTTGCATGAGATCATGTGTTCTTGATCATTATCCTGTCAAAGCGTCTCCTTTGAAGGAAACACATCTGGCGATATTCAAACTACTTTGTAACTAACAGTGTGATCAGCATGTGGAGGATAATCATTGAGCATGTGTGTAATTGTCATTGTATCCATGTGCGAATTTCCTTTCTGTCCTTCAGGGTCCCTTAAAGTACCATTTTTCATTGCATTACTAAATGCTTGTCTAAAATACTCATGTGATAACTCGGAACATAAAAAATCAATTAAATGGTCTTAAGAGGCACCGATGAATTATTTTTCTTTCTTTAAAGACTGGTTAATAAATACTGTCTTGCTCGATAACAGATGGTTATTTTTATGTGTGGTACATGTTTTAGTGTTTGTGTTCCCTGGATGTATATGTTCCGGAGGAGGAATCTTGCTTTCTATTGTGTTAATGAGACATGTCTATATTTTACAGTCTGGACTTACTCCATTGCATGTGGCCAGTTTTATGGGATGTATGAATATCGTGATATTTCTGCTGCAACACGAAGCCAATCCGGACGTGCCCACCGTTAGGGGCGAGACACCACTGCACCTGGCAGCTAGGGCTAATCAGACAGACATTATTCGAATTTTGTTAAGAAACGGAGCTGAGGTCGATGCTCGTGCGCGGGTAAGTCTATGAACCATCTAGCCAGAAGATACGTGAGTCTCTGAGTCAACAGTTTCATTATTCTTCGTTGAATTAATATTGCAAAACACCATTGATATCTAACACCTGTAATATCTTTTCAATTGTCAAACATAATTTCTCAATCAAATTCCCAGGTATATTTTTGTATGTTTGTACAGTCCTTAGAAAATTGAATACCTTACAGATCACTTATTGATCATTTACTGATCAATTATAAATAATATGCACATAGGAATAAACATTTGCCCAGTTATTTATCGTATGTACAGTCTATTAACCAGTCTTACTTGAGTCTTTATTTAGCTTTATTTATTACCCTAGTTAGGGTAATTATTTCATAGTAAGGATACCATTGACTTTATTTAGCCTGGTTGTATGTAATTTTCAGGAGCAACAAACGCCACTGCATATAGCATCGCGATTAGGAAATATTGATATTGTTATGTTGCTACTACAACATGGTGCAGTTGTCGACACCACCACGAAAGATATGTACACAGCTTTACATATAGCATCGAAGGAGGGCCAGGAGGAGGTAATGTACAAAGAAATTTCAGAAATAGCGGCCTATATCTGCACGCAAAACGAAATCTATTTATTTTGGACGAGACTACGCGAATACCTTATATAGCCACTACGATACGTAAATGTTTATTATTTTCTCGTTATCATATATTATTATTTATTCCTGTGAAATTCCTTCACGCCATTATCATTCGCAGTATCATCTCACGTCTTGAAGTTTTTATTTACGTTCATTATAATTTACCTTTAAGTTCTTTACATGTATGAAATTTTAATAAAACGTTTCGTCATATTGATTACTATTTATGTTGCCTTACTTCCGTTTTACAGTTTTGCATGTTTTTTTGAAATTAATGACCCTCTCGTTATTATTTGTGCCCTCAAATGATTTCCCATCTTTTATGGTCAAATAAAATGATTTATATAATACGTTTGTAACAAACTTAGTTTAATTGTGCGACTTTCGTGAAAACTGTGTGTAGGAGAATCGTGTGTTAATTATCATTTCGTTGTATCCTGTAAAAAGTAAAACGTAAGAGTAGTGTTCACGAGCTTTATAATTTTTATCTGTCGAAGGTAAGCTATATATTTTTTTATAATCAGTTCTTTCACTTGTAGATTTCATTAACACATCTTAACATTTTTTTCCAGTGACTGGGTAATTAAACTAACACCATGTAATGTTAAATTCTCATTAGTATTCCCGAAAGTACGATGAAATTATTCTGGTGTGATACGATTTGAAAAAGAAAGACTGTCATTTTCACTCGAGTCCTTGTTTGTTTATATTATTAACAATTGTGCAAATATATTTGAATGAATATTTTTCTATGCAGGTGGCCGCTATCCTTGTGGAGAATGACGCTTCCCTTAACGCTACAACTAAGAATGGTTTTACTCCTTTGCATATAGCGGCTAAGTATGGCAACATGAGTGTCGCAAAGATACTCTTGCAGAGGAATAGCGTGTTAGATGTCCAAGGAAAGGTTTGTACAATCCATGTATATATTTTTTTAATTTTACGTTCGTGTCTGACTATGACTGCTTCTATTGCAAGAGAACGGCAGTCCGATTCAATTTATTTTGAAATTACTGAAAATATGTCTATTGAACTAACTAGTATTTTAAAATTGGGGATGCGAACTGTTTCAGAATGACATCTCACCTCTACACCTGGCGTGCCACTATGATCATCCGAACGTAGCTAATTTGTTGCTAGAGAAGGGTGCGTCGCCGCATATTGCTTCACAAAATGGACATACACCTTTGCACATTGCTGCTCATAAAAACCAGGTAATTTAATTTTATCAAATGAAGTTGTATCAATAAATTGTTAATACATCAATTCCATAATTTTCAGATGGACATAGCTTCCACTCTTTTGGAAAATGGAGCCAATGCGAATGCTGAATCAAAGGCTGGATTTACTCCGTTGCATCTTAGTGCACAGAAAGGTCACTATGACATGACAAACTTGTTAATTGAACATGGAGCAGATCCTAATCATAAGTCCAAGGTAATTTATCATTTGTTAGAAGCCAGAACCTGTAGTAATTAATGCTCTTTCTTGTTAGAATGGTCTGACTGCCCTGCATCTATGTGCACAAGAGGACTTCATCAGGGTGGCTTCAATTCTGGTGAAAAATAACGCAAATGTTGAAAGTGAAACTGAAACTGGCTACCGGCCAATTCATGTAGCTGCGCATTTTGGAAATCTTTCAATGATTCGGTTCCTGTTGAAACATAATGCAGACATTAATGTAAAAACTAATCAGAGCTATACGCCTCTTCATCAGGCTGCTCAGCAAGGTCATGCTCACATCGTTACCGCTTTGCTAGAGGGTAATGCATCTCACAAAGCACGGACTAATGTGAGTAGAATGTTCCGAAAATTATAGCAATTTTAAAGCACACAAAGAAACAAAAATTATATTTTCAGGACGGTTTAAGCGCGTTGAACATAGCTCAGAAACTGGGATACATATCTGTCACGGAAGTGCTGAAAGGATTGCCATATGATACTCTGATAATTAAAGTACCAGACAATGTGAATTGTGTTGAGAAGTACAGAGTGATTGCACCAGAAAGTCTACAGGAAACCAGCTTTATGTCCGATTCCGACGACGAAGGAGGTAGCAACAAATTTTTAATTGTCATTTCAATAGATTGAATTAATTCGTATATTTCTTGTCCAGGATCAGATGCACTAATTAGCGAGCAACCGTATCGCTACCTAACTGCGGACTTAATGAAAAGTTTGAGAGATGATTCTCTTCCTATTGATGTTACAAGAGACGATCCAATCCATAGACAAGGTAACGTTTATTTCGATAAATTAATAGAGGATATTGGGATTAGTTGGACGCATTTTAATGAATGCTGTTTCGTTAGTTACGAAAGAAGGGAAACAAGAGTTCACTCAAAGCAATAACTACTGTTTGGCAGAGAATTTCGACACGGAGGGCTACAATCTGGGGTAACTATACACTACTAATTATAATGCGATTAATAAGTTCTGCATTGCGCTAGGAACATAACGTTTCGCTTGAGAACTAATATTGACATAAAAATATTTCTACTTTTAGCCGACTGCATTTCAGATCGTAAGTAAATTGGATTTAGAATGAGTATAATTGAGGAAATGAAATCACTGTGTTAAAAATGTTAATTTCACAGATTTTTAGTTAGCTTCTTGGTGGATGCACGTGGAGGTGCAATGAGGGGATGCAGACACAGTGGTGTGCGCATTATTGTTCCACCTCGTAGAGCAACAATGCCGATCCGTGTCACTTGTAGACTGGTAAAGCCTAGCAAGGTAGCAAATCCTCCTCCTTTGATGGAAGGAGAGGCATTGGCGACTCGCATAATCGAAATGGGACCAGTCGGCGTAACATTCCTTGGGTAAATCATTCTCTTAATTGTGTCGGATGTTACGAAGAAGTTTTCTAAATTGGTTAACTTTTGTTTCAGACCTGTTCTGATCGACATACCACACTTTGCATCTATTCAAGGCAAGGGGAGAGAGATTATCATCCTTAGGAGTGAAAATGGAGAAACTTGGAAAGAGCATGATAACTCAGTCGACAATGATGACACATTGTTGAATACTCCATATGGTAATTATATACTTTAATATCAAAAGCGCATTAATCTTTTCGATGCATCTATAAATTGAATTTCTCAGATACCCAAATGAGTGCCACCCATTCGGGAAGAATCACTCGCATAATAACGACAGATTTCCCTCAGTATTTTGCTACGGTGACAAGAATTAAACAGGAAGTTCATGTAATCGGTGCTGAGGGTGGCATTTTGATATCTAGCGTGGCCAACCACGTTCAAGCAGTCTTTCCACCTGGGGCACTGACCAAGAAAATTAAAGTTGGACTGCAGGTAAATATGATTTTGTAAGGTCAATAGCATATCTCAATGTGGAAACAATTATTATAGAATTTTGTCTTCTCCGTTAGGCACACGTGATTCCTGCAGAACTTACTGCGAAACTGCTTGGCAATTGTGTCGCTGTTTCTCCTGTTATAACGATAGAACCCAGAAGACGTAAATTCCATAAACCAATCACCCTCACTATACCGGTGCCGGAGGCTGCGAACAAGGGAATGATTAATCAGTACGGGGGCGAGACGCCGACGCTGCGTTTGCTTTGTAGCATTGCAGGTAAATTGTCGAAGGAATGCATAGGAATGGTAATTAAGATCTACATTGACTAAATTAACATAATTCAGGTGGTACAAGTGAGTCACAGTGGGAAGACGTCACTGGTTCAACACCATTGACGTTTATGAACGACAGAGTATCGTTCACCACGACAGTGTCTGCCAGATTTTGGTTGATGGACTGTCGAAATATAGGCGCAGTTTCAAAAATGGCCACAGAATTGTACGAGGAGTCTTTATACGTGCCGTACATAATCAAGTGAGTGGCGCCAACAATCGAATTGCAAGATTAGATAGACGCGTGTCTATGTTGAAAACTAATTTGTTTCCTTGCAGTTTTGTAATTTACACGAAACGAACAGACATATTCGAGGCAACGCTCAGAATACTGTGCATGACAGACGGGAAAGAAGGCATGCACACTTTGGAAAGGCAAGAGGAGTTCGTCGAAATTGTAAAAAGCCGCGACGTCGAAGTAATTATTGTTTATCACATAATATTTACCATGGTTCATTTATTAGCATGCAATAAAAGATATTTTGTTTCGATTATTCTTTCAAGTACGTCATCCTTATTTTTTTTACAATAGAAACTATGATTTTTTTTCTGTTCCTTGTTCATTTCCATCACGACATTCCTGCACACGTTCTGTCATTTTCAAATCGTTATAATTAAAATGTAACTGATCACGATCGCACATATGTACTTCCTGTTCATCTTCGTATATGTTTCGTGCGTTTTTACGCCTGGAAATCATCCGATGTCCGTGGTTTTGCACCACACAAATGAAACCTGATCGGAGTATCACACGCATGAATCAAGGAACGACATAACAGTTGATCTAATGTGGTAGACCGCGGATATTTATGCGCATGCAACGTGGAAAAATCGGTCATTTTCATTGAAATATCCACAGTAAATTCATGTTCGAGCTGTTCGCGCATCAGTAATCATTTTATTAATTGAAAAATTAATTGTAACAATGGCGGTGCTTGCAGGCCCTCGACGGAAAAGATCTGTACATTGAGTTTAGCGGTAATCTGGTACCGGTGACAAAGTCCGGAGTACAGTTGAAGTTCACTTTCAAAGCCTTCCGTCAGAACCGACTGTCCTTCCATGTCAAAGTTAAGGATCCCATGCTGGACCCTGTGGCTAGAATGCTGTTCATGCGAGAGCCCAAGATCGCCAAAGGTGAACCACCTCAGCAACCAATTTGCGTGTTAAATATCGTTCTTCCAGAAAGCACCACGAAACTCGACGACACGAAGAAGCTGAAAGGTGAATAGCTACCGTTGTCCTATTAACATTTGACCATTCAGAACATTAATTCACGTTGCATGATCGCTGCTGGAACAGACTCTGAAATAACGTTGTCGTTCTCTGTTGCAGAATACGAGGATTCGAATATCATAAATCAGAAACTGGACACGTACGAATCAAAGTACAAAGGCGAGCAAACTGAGAAATCCGATGACCTTCAAGAGACCTCACCATCCGAAAAGAAATTCATTACGGACACTCTGCAAAAGGAACGAACAGGTATGTTGTCTATCAATGTATCAAAATTATGTACAGCTTTGTCGAACGAGCGGTGACCAAAGAACCGATCCAACGCCGAAAGAAATTTGCAGCGATAAAACGTAAACCAAGGGTCAAGGCTCGACCGGCAAAGCTGTCCAAGCCGATTAGTAGAAGTAAAATAGACAAGTCAACTATTTACAAGAGCGTCGATCAAGAGAATCGCAAACGTCTTTGGTCTCGATCGTGCGAACACGATCCCCGGCTACACTAATGTTTAGTCAAAAATTCAAAGCACAGAGTGCAAAAACGAAAACCCCATGCACACAGACATGCGACGACAGATATTGAATATCAATTACCCCGATAATCCCGATCGATAATTGCGTAACGAACAACTGTGAACAGAAACGAAGATAGTATAAGGTCCAGCGGATCGTCGATGATCTAGACGCGACACCATGCGTGAACACGATCGCTAACACGATTATCATCAGAATATCATCATCGTCGACATATCGCATTGCAATTTGACTTTCGATAACGGCGAAATGAAAAACATACAAATCTGCTTACGGCTCGAGCGATTCGCTATGGCTTCTTTAACTTAATTACGCATAATAGTATCAACAAACGGCCGAACTGAACGAAAAAGAAATGCGACTGACACGTTTAGTTCGCTACGAGCCTTCGCTGGACATCCTCTCGCAAAACACTGTCACAACCTACCGCAAAACGCTGTCGCCTTGTCAGCGTTAGCACCGCCATTATCACGCAGACGTGAGTTTCTTTTACTTTGGACCGAGTCTATCGTTTCTCTATCGTTTACTTTCGCTTTCTCTCGTTAACCTTTTCGCTGCACCGATTGCACTATGGCAGAACCATTGTACAAACTCCTCGCTAAACGTGAATTACCCAAATATTCAAGGTACATAAATGCAGATTTAATGTCTCTTTTCGAATGGTTCTGGGTTCAGTTTGGTCCAAACATTCCATCGAAATTGTCATTTGTTGGTGGACGAGATCACGGGGAATTAATATTATTATAAAAACAAGGTATCTCCTCATGGTTTCAAGCTTTCTACATCCAACCAGCTAATAACCGTACGAAACAATTTCACCGTAAGGACATCCTGCGTCGACAACTTGTTCAGGATCTCCTGTGTTCAGCAGCGAAAAGGTTGCCCCGCCTCCTCAGTTTCTTTATTTCTGTCTGGCTCTTCAGTTTCAGGTTTTGTTTAAATTATTTGCTAGACTGCGCTAAAGGCAACTTTTAATAATCGCGAACACCCCCTATAATGGAGAGCGAGGATCCACAAACGAACGGTGACACCGCCCCGGATAAGTCTCCGGAGAGCGAGGACTCGTTGGAGCTCTGTAGCAGCAAGTGTTCGAACGCGAAGCAACGCACGCCGAGTCCCTCGATGCAACCCCCGAGCAGTCCCTCGAACCAACTCCCTGCGAGTCCTTCGAAGCCAAAGGACAGCGCGACGGGAACGAAGGCGAAGCGGAAAGCGAGGTCGACTCGCCGGAAGTTGAACGCCATGGTAAGCAACGCGTCGCTGCACTTCTCGGACACGGACTCCGAAGGTGAGCTGACCACCATAGCACCGCCGGGACGATTGTCGAGACACGTGACCGAGGCTCAGCAGGGCCCCGTGATCTCGATCACGGCGGAGGAGATCGAGGAGAAGCAGGATCTCGGTCGGGACTCTCAACCGGACCTGGATACGGACGGCAAGGACACGCTGCAGTGCAACAACTTTGTCGAGAGTCTGACGGACGTCGACGAGATCTATCCGAGCGAGACCGAGACCGAGGCGGCCGAGAGTCTGAGCAATCTGAAGGTCGTCGAGAACTCTTATCCGGCCGAGACGGACCTGGAGGACATCGAGGGTGACGAAGAGGTCCAGGCGATCATCTTCGTGAAGCCCAGATCCGATATCTTCTGCGAGTATAGCGGAGAGACCATCACCACCAAGGAGGGAGACGGACCTTTTTCGGTGGAGGTTAGGAACAGGATGTATCTCGAAGAAGATTACAGGGAACAGGTGCACAGCAATACGCCCGAGATCATGGTCATGCCGAACACTGACGAGGAGGACATGGTCGTGTCCGACGAGGAGCTCATGGAGGAGGCTTGCTGCAATCAGAAAGAGCTTCTGGACGACCTCGACGTGCTCGCTGCCTCGCAGATCGTTATGAAGAACATTAGCAAGACGGATCGGTTGGTCGTTAAGGATGTCAGTGACGACGGGACTAGCGACTGCCATACCGACGTCGAGGACGTTGAACAGGTCGAGTAGGCGATTTAGGGCGCCGCGAAACGGTTGGGGTATCGATCGAGTTGCGTTTCGTTGCAACAGGATGAGACTTGCTTGGACAACGACTCTGTCTTTGAAACGCGGGTGGATAACGTGTAATTATTGTTAGCTGATTGTTGTTTCATTTGGTAGCTTGTTGGCTGTTTCGAGCTGTTTCTCTCTACGCTCGGACGATCCCGCAAAAATGCTCGAGAGGTTCATTTCTATTCTGCGAGATTTATCTCCTTGGAACGCGACCATTCTGGATGGAGGATCGTCGAGAGGATCGCGCAAGAGCCGGGGGCAGGTTTCTAAATATATAGTCCGCGGGGAATATATTTTTCTATTGTCAGTCGAACCGTGTAGAAACTATTAAAGCAGTGATCGAGTCGCTTGAAGGCAAGTTTTATTTATTAGACTAATACCAGGGGGCGTAGGGGAAGTCTAATTAATTAATTGAAAACGGTTCGAATAAGCGACTACGCGAAACCGAGTATAATATATGCGAACACGTAAGTATCGATTTAATTCAGACATACATACTGAGAAACGAAGGGAAGAGGAGCCTGGAATCCGAAGAGGAAGTATCGTCGATGCAGTGCCATTTTATCAAGGTGAAACATGATTTATCTCTGCGACGAGCATTCACAGTTCTCGCAAACTAACACACCTGAAATACTAACGAATCGTTTCGATTACGACACACACCGACAAGATCTACCATACTACCACCACCACCACCACCACCACAGATCGACCGCCATATGTTTTTGCTTTCTTTTTGCACCGTGCTTTGAATGAGATGTCTGTTTTCTTCTTTGAAACTAATTTGGAAACGACAGCGAACGTCGGAGAGCAAAAGAGACGATTAAAAATATATATATATACAGAAAACGAACAAAAGAGTCGCTGTCGACAAAAACAGAGAATTTGGAAATAGAACGTAATATTTGTTTAAAGAACAAACAACCACGCTCCGATGGTCGACGATTGATGATTAACACAATTTTCTGTACTTGTACTTGCAGAGAAAACTGCCGTCCTGAACATTATCATAGACAACCGTATGGGATATTAATATATAAATGTCGATGGAAACTATATAGAGTAATCTAAGGACGTTACTATAAAAATAACAACAACCTTCGTAGAATCTGAAGGGACTTAGATCTATCTCGATAACAATGTTTTAGCTCACACGCAGCATACACACACGTACACGCAGATATATGAATATAAAAATATATATCTATAACAAATATATGTCTATATATTTACACACATAAATATATATATACATATATATATATATAGAGAGAGAGGGAGAGAAAAATAAATATATATTTTTCGCTTACACTTACCGCATGCATGTTACACTGTTCAAGGGATAATTGATATATCTCATTAATTAACCTTCTTGACATAATGTGTCGTCTGAGAGCAAATTGTTGTGTGCACAGCAACAGAGTTTATCTTCGATGTTAACTTGACGAAGATTCTAACGGAGGTAGAGGTGTGTGTATTCGTTGAAAACGTACTGCGTCTCCTCATGCTCGAATGTGTACTAACAATTTTCAACTAAAACTAGAATCGTTGAGTTTCAAGGCCATCGTGGTTCAGTACGATCGCGAAATTAAACGTCCAGTAATCATAGCTGTTCGCGCTCGTAGCAGTCAATGGCACAACCGCTGTGTCATCGGTATTGACGGCGCAACCGACCAACCGTCCTCCGTTCGAACGAGATCTTCGCGCTTGTCCCGAATTATGAGATCGAACCACGAAGACCTCTCGAACAATCGAACAAAGTCCATCAAGGTTCCGCACGACCGTGCATAATTCTCTAATCACGTTTATCCTGCAGTCCGTTTCGACTTGTGGTCGCCGTCAGCCTAATCGTTCGGCTACCGACGCGCGGAGTTCGGTAAAGAGGATATTAACGGCCGCGAGAGCATGAGGAGCCGCGGTCAGATAACTATAGTCCGACCGCCTAGTCCTGTCGAGCTCGCCGCAGCTGTGATTGTAAATATTCTCTGTAACCGACCGAGGACGCTGAATAAAATCGTAACGTGAGCATAATTCTTGGTTGTTCTAGATGCTGTTACTATTCATGAATCCCTTGCGCAAAAAGCGGCTTCTCCCCTAGAATCTGTAGATGCTAGTTATCCCAGTAAAGTAGTCGGCCATGAGCAGGATCTCTCTCCCACTGTCGAGAGGCAGACCTACTCGGAGAAGAGGAAGTTCTGGGAGGACATATCGCGGAAGCGCGAGAGCTACCAGCGGTCCGAGTCGGACGTCTCGAGGACGTCCGAGCTGACGGTGAACGAGAGCGACAGCCTCTACGTGACGCAGAACGTCCCCACCGACGGCGCCACCGACGGCACCACCGACGCCGTCCCCCAGATCGAGAAATCGGAGACGATGGAGGACCTGAACGTTCCGGACATATCCGAGTGCTCCGTCGCCGAGAAGGCTCATTACTTCGAGGAGCAGATACAGAAGGAGATCTCGAAGATACCCGCGAAGACCCAGCAGCTCCCCGGAAAGTCCGAGAAGGAGAAGACCGTCGGAAGGTCGGACGACGACGCAGCAGAGAAGGAGGAGACAGCCGAGGACGTCGAGACCTACGACGAGACCAAAGAGAAGATCGACCAGCCGGAGAAACGAAAGACTGCTGAGGAGAAGGAGGATCGGGAGGTTGTCAGGTTGACGAAGGATTTTGTGAAGGTCGAGGAGGACAGAGACATCCAGATGACTCGAAAGGAGATAGCTGTGTCGAGGGAGGAGCAGGTCACGACTAAGCTGCAGGAGCAGATGAAGGAGGAAAGGAAGGAGGAGGAGAGGAAAGAGGTTGACAGGAGGCTCGAGGAGGTGGGGAAGAAGCTGGAGGTGGTGAAGGAGGTCGCAGTGAGAAGGGAGGATGCCGAGAGGGCTTTTAAGGAGGAATCTTCGTTGGCGGAGGGGAAACAGGTGGAGGAGGCGAAGATAGAGCTAGAGACTGCGGCGAGGAAAAGGCAGGAAGATGCTGAGAAGGAATCCAAGAAGAAACAGGAGGAGATGGAAGAGCGGACGACAGTAGTCGAGGAGAAAAAGCAGGAGAAGGTAGAAGAGATTGTTCAGGTGGTGAAGGAAGTTTCCAAGGAACGAGAAGAAGAGGTGACGAAGATCGAGGAGAAGTCTGTGAAGGAAGCTGAGAAGAAACAAAAAGAGGTACAGAAGATTGTTGAAAAGGAAACTGTGGAGGTTGTAGAGAGGAAACAAGAAGAGGAGATTGTTAAGATGGAGACTGTGATGGTTGCCGAGAAAAAAGAAGTGAAAGAAATTGTTAAAGGGGAGCCTGACAAGGAGGCACCAAAGAAAGAAGAAGTGAAAGAAATTGTAAAAGAGGAGCCAGCAAAGGAAGCGCCAGAGAAAGAAGAGGTTAAAGAAATTGTAAAAGAGGAGTCAGCAAAGGAAGCTCCAAAGAAAGAAGAAGGTAAAGAAATGATGAAAGAGGAACTTGTAGAGGTAACTGTAGAAAGGAAGCAAGAGGTAGTCCACGAAGTGAAAGAGAAATCGATTGTAGAGAAACCACCGGAGGAATTTGTAGAAATGGGAGAGGAAGCAATAGTGGATCAGAAGAAAGAGGTAATAAAAGAAACGAGAAAACCGGAGGACAAAGTAACGGGGAAGGAGATGGAGGAAGTAGTTTCGGAGACCAAAGTGGAGAAGATCGTGAAGGAGGAGAGAGCCGTGGAGCCGTCGATAACGACGCAAGAAGTGATCAAAGCACGATCCGGAGGTAAACGGATCATCACGGAGGAGACGACGATCATCTACAAAGTGCAGAAGGACGGGTCGCTGGTTCAGGAGCAAGTGACGAAGTCTGTGCAGATAGGCGACGAGACTGGGAAGATGCAGACGATAAGCGACGTGACCCAGGAGACGGATGCCACGGAGCTGTTCGAGATGATCAGCGCGGACGAGATCCGAGCGATGCAGTTGCAGGAGGAGGCGGGGAGGGCGGCGGTGGCAGTTGGCGAGATCAAAGAGCCTGAGAAGACGGGGGAGGCGGAGGCGGAGGAGGAGGAGGAGGTGATGGAGGTGAAGCAAACGAAGAAGGAGTCGCGAATTCCGATTTCAACGTCGATGATGATGGACAAGAGCAAGAAGGAGACCAAAGTGAAGCTGTCACCGGTCGACGCGAAGCCGGTCGGCAAGGAGGTGACGAAGGACGCGAGCCCGGAGAAGCCGGAGGCGGCAGTGGCGTCGAAGAAGAAGGAGTTCGAGTCGCAGATTCCAAAGCGAGTGGTGGAGACGAAGCCGGGCGAGAGGAAGGACACGCACATGAGGAAGGAGAGCGGCACGTACACGATCACGGAGAAGAAGTTGAGCGAGGAGGTGACGTCAAAGCTGGAGCAGCACTCGAGCACGAAGAGCGAGACCCAGACGTTCTCGAAGACGTTCGGCGACGCGCAGGAGGCGTTCCGTATGTTCGAGGGGAACGGCAAGCCGGACTATTCGACGGTGACGTCGAAGATCGACCAGAAGTCGTCGAGCATGCTCGAGAAGAAGGAGGTGAAGTCGTCGGAGATCCTGACCGGCACGGACAAGCTGATCACGCACGAGGAGAAGGAGCAGATCGAGAAGAAGAAGTCGTCGGAGTCCCAGTTGAAGAAGGAGTCGCCGACGGAGACCGTGGAGGAGAAGAAAAGCAAGCGGGAGGAGCTGGACAAGGTGGCGGTACAGAGGATGTCGATGAACCTGACGGAGAAGGAGGAGGTGATCGACGCGTCCGCGTCGGAGTCCCAGGCGAGAACCAAGGAAGAGAAAACGTTCAAGAAGCTGTCCGACGAGGAGGGAGTGACAACGCACGAAGCAGGCAGCAGCTCGACGAGGGAGAGCGACGCGGACGTGGCGATCAGGATCAAGAAGGAGGTCTCGGACGCGACCGGCGACGACGTGAAAGTGATCGAGGAGCCGGTGCAGGAGTCGCCCCGAGTGGAGAAACTGGCGCACGCAGAGTCGCACAAGGAGACCAAGGAGAGCTTCGAGGTGACCGAGTTCGAGCCGAAGGCCTCGAAAAAGCAACGGGAGGAGACGGTCGCGCCGGAGCCGGAGATGCGGAGCCTGGAGGAGCTGCAGATGCAAAAGTTCAAGGAGATCGAAGCGCGGACGATCGCGGAGACGTTGATCCAGGAGATCGAGGAGGAGGCGGCAGCCAAGTCGGCCGAGACCAGGCTACAAGGTTTGCTGACCCAGCTCGAGGAGATGATCGAGGGTGGCCCGGAGACCGTTGACGAGAAATTGGCCGACAAGCAGACGCTGCGATTCGAGAACATCCTTAAGAAGCAGGCGGAGAAGGAGGCGGACAGGACCAGGGCCTCCTTCCAAGAGGAGTCGTTCGAGAAGAGTTCGACCAGAGACAGCATCAGCGAGGAGATCTCGAAGGACGAGGAGAAGGAAGAGAGCTACCCGTTGTCGTCCTCGCAGGCCAGGCAGCTGGACAGGGACATCACCATGAGCCCGAGCAGCATGTCCGAGCAGATCGACTTCGAGGAGACCATGGACGTGGACACGAACGAGCTGGAGGACCTGTCCAAGTTGACCTTGAGCCAGTCGGAGAAGCAGGACCGATCCGGGAAAGACGCGGAGCTGCACGACAAGGTAGCGTGCGAGGCTTCCGGCGCCAGAGTGTTGGAGATTCTGGAGCCCGCGGCCGACAGTCAGTCCAGGCAGGACTCTGTGGACGTTCCTTCTCTGGAGACCGACGAGCATAAGATTTCCGAGCAGACCAGCAGAGGGATATCCTCCCTGCGCGACATCGACTCGTTCGAGAAGACGGCCAGGTCCCGGGACGTTACCGTGTCCGAGGACACCAACGTAGACTCGTCGCTGGTCCAAGAGGGCCTCTCCCTGGAGAAGCTGAAGGAGCCGAAGAGAACGGACAGCTTCGAGATCGACAGCCCTCCGATGATGTCGCCGAAGCTGAAGGTCCAAGAGCTGGAGATCAAGCCGGTCAGCTGGATGATCGGTGAGAAAAAGATCGAGATCTCGGAGACGCTGCAGCCATCCCAGATCTTCAACCAGGAGCTGGAGGAGTACGAGTCGATGCGGAAGCAGCGGCTGACCTCGCAGGACGGTTCCGTGGACCTCGAACAGGAGTCCGCCACCAAGTCCTCCGAGGAGGTCAGCGTGATAGAGTCCGCGAAGGAGACAGATGGGAAGACCGGCGGCAAATCGGAGCAGGACTTTGACAGCGAAATGGTGGAGAATAAGCTGGACGTCAGCCTCCAGGAGCTGGTCGACATGCTGCAGCGAGAGAACGACGAAAAGGCTACGATCGACGAGGACTCCTCTGGTCAGCGGGAGAAGAAGGAGGGGGTTCCCGCGGCGGAGGACAAGGTCGAGGAGAGCGCCGAGAAGGGCTCGGAGGAGGTCAGCGAGAAGGAGCAAAAGAGCGAGGAGATCAAGGAGCAAAAGAGCGAGGAGATCGAGGAGTCCAAGTCTGAAGAAGCTCCGAAGAAGGTAGTAGACAGCAGACCGGTTCCAAAGCCGGACGTCGAGCTAAAGCTGGAGAAGTCGACGCCGTTGATGGAGTCGACGGAGAAGAAGCCCGAAGAGAAAGAGAAGCCTGGCGATGAGACGACCGGCCCGGAAGATAAGACGAAGGAGGACGAGCTGAAGGAGTGGGCGGAGACGTACGTGTCGAAGATGAAGTCGTCCGGCGACGAGTACAAGAGGCATATAGAAAAGACGACGGAGAAGCACGACAAGTCCGGCGGCAGATCGTCCACAGTTCCTTCCGATACAACATGTGCCTTGAAGATTAAAAAAGACTATTACCCTAACGTCGATTTAAGCGCCCGTTACGCGATCACCGTCCTGGACCAGGTAGTGAACAAGGAGATCGCAGAGGTGAAGGAGTCGCTGGAGGCCGCGAAGCAAGACCTGATCGAGGAGCTCAGCGAGAACAGCGAGACGGTGATACAGATCAAGGACTCGCCGTCCGAGTTCCAGTTCATGCTGCAGCCAGAGTCGATACAAAACGACCTGCCGCTGTTGTACAAGCCGCCGTCTCCGGACCGAGACCAGGAGACGACCAAGAGCAGCGATTCGCCGCAACCGTCGCAGCTGCAGCCGCCAGAGGAGCCGGCACGGTCGGAGTCGAAGGACGGGACGGAGCCGAAATCGGTGTACGACTCGCCGTTCAGCAGCTTCGAGGAGCCGATCCTGGGCAGGGAGCCGACGCCGGTGATCGTCACGGAGAGGTCGGACTCGGCGGGAACCGTCCACGACGACTCCAGGGACGAGGAGGAGGAGCGTCCCAGCCCCCTACTCGCCAGCAGGTCCGGCTCCGACGTGGACAACAAGGACGAGAGCTCGTCGCTGGCATTGCCAAGGCCTGTGCTTAGGAGGCGGCATAAGCCGAGCCGGGTCTCGAAGAGGGTCACCTCCGACAGCGACGCGGACATCGGCTCCAGCTCCGGCGACAGCAGCAACTACCAATCCTGCGACTACGAACAGGGCAGCGGCAGCAGGCCCAGCTCCTCGGACATGGAGGCTCTTCACTCGGGCGGAGTCGCCTCGGCGACAGTCTCCGAGTACGAGACGGCCGCGATGTCGGTGGATTCCTCCTCGAAGCCCACCTCCCAGGAATACCACACCGCGGCCACCACCATGAGCTCCAGGGAGTCTATGAAGTCACTCGCGTCCCTCAGCTCCGGCCACCTGGGCAGCATCGACAGCACCAGCGAGATGTCCGAGACTCTGGTGGCCTCCGAGGCCGACGACAAGGAGGACGCCGACGACGCGAAGCTCGGCCTCGAGGACGAGCGGACGGAACAGTCGGACTCCTCGAGCAGCGACAACATACCCGTCGATGAATCCACCGACAAGATCGACAGCCACATACCTTACCGCATGAAGCGATCCTCGGAGATGATCTTCCCGCAGGTGCTCGAAGGAGATGCCGCGCCCGACGACCGTGCCGAACCGGCGACCAACGATGGAGAACTCCCGGCCAAAGGTGTGGTGGACTCCGCCACGTCGACGGCCACGGCACCGCAGTCCGACGTCCGTCCGATCTCCGTCGACATCATGACCGCCAGGGTCTCCGAGGACGGCGTGCAGAGCGTCTGCACGCAAGTCAGCTCTGTCCAACCGGCAATCACCCCGGAGAGGAAGGTCTCCGACCCGGACACCTTGGAGAAGGACCTGGAGACCGTGTCGGACAGTCAGGCGACCGACTTTCCCGAGCTGAAGAGAGCACCGTCCACCGAGAGCCCCGAGCTCTCCATGCAGGCGTCGACCCCGTCGATGGCCCATCAGACCAGCATGTCCACCTCCTCGGCTTCCGGGGTGTCCATCAGCACGGTGGTAGGAAAGGAGAAGCTGGATCGGCGGTCCCCCGACAGCGACTCGTTCGAGGTGGTCGACAAGCCGGATATTATCGACGACTTTTTCGTCGTCGAGGAGGTCGGCCGTGAAGCCGAAGAGTTCGACTCCGAGGGCAAGAGCATCAGGATCAGCTCCTTGCCGCAGGTCAGCGGATCAGACGAATCGTTGCATTTTAATTTCATTCAATTTAATTTAATTCAATTTAATTCAATTTAATTTAATCCAAGTTGGTTGAATCTAGTTTAATTTCATTCAATTTATTCATGATGTTGATACAATACTATCCGCGAAACTTGTTTAATCCTGTCTACGCGCAGATTTATTTAATACATTTGTGAGACTTTTCCGATCATTGAGTCATTAACATACGTAGTGAGCGACTTCGATCATCGATGAACCTTCCGACTTACGTTTCGCCTAACTCCACCGCAGGTCACCAGCAAGAACTTCGACCGTGAGTTGGAGCACCTGATCACGGAGACGAAGGAGGAAGGGCAGGTATCGAGCAGCAGCAGCAGCCAGCCCGTGAAGAAGGACGATTTGTTCGACTTCGAATCGGAGGAGAGTCCTCCGCAGGCGTCGAACGAGGACCAGTACTCGCAGTCGTACTCGGACGAGGAGCAGTACGAGGGCGGCAAGAAATGGATCGAGATGCAGTTCCACCAGGACCCGAGGGTCTACGACATCGAGTACGACCGGGGCCCGTTGGAGGACATCAAGGAGGAGGAGATTACGGACTTCGAGGCGGGCAGCAGCCGATTCGGGAGCCTGGGCAGTCACAAGGAGTCGATCGGGAGCGTGGGCAGCATGCGCGGCAGCCTCGGGAGCACGCCGGATTACGACGTCCTCGCTGGGAAGAAGTACTTCGTGAGGCCGTCGGACCACGATAACGTTTCCCTCAGCTCGCTGCAGGAGTTCGAGCACCTGGAGAGCGCGGTGGCCGCGGAGAACTCGAAGAAACTGCAGCAGTGCGGCTCGCACGACTCGGTTAACAATGGCAGTCTTCCGAGGAGATACACGGCCAGTCGGTCGGGCCACGGCGACGACGTTTCCCTCTCGTCGTTGAAGGACTTCGAGGGCCTTGAGAAGGCCTGCAGGGAGGCCCATCTGATAGAGCTTAGGGCCAGGGAGGAGGAGGATCTGCTGGAGCACGAGAGTCCGGAGAACAAGTACAAGCTGGAGAGCCTCAGAGCTAGGGTCGACACCAGCACGGCCGGCTCCTTCAACCCCAGCACGTCCGGATCGGACGACTACGAGAAGAGAATCAAGGAGATTGACGAGATCATCCGCATCGCGCAGACCAACGTTGAGAGATTCGACAGACAGGACGACACCACCGAGGACATCTCGCAGATCGAGATCATGGACACGGAGAAGACCGGACCTCCTCCTCCTCCTCCTTCTCTTCCCTCGGCTTCTCAACTCCCCTTGAAACAGGAAGAGGCCAAGGATCCTAAAGAAACGAACGTCATGGAGACCAGCACCGACTCGCTCGAGCTAGAGGACAACATGGACAAGATGCATCATCCGCTCTGCAGAAGCTCCGACTCGTTGGAAATGAAGACCACCCTCGACTTTCCCTCCCTGAGCTCGGATTCGCTGAACAACGTCCGCGACGGCAAAGAGACCCAGCAGGACGTCGTCGGTTACGCCAATAATCTCAGGCGCATCTCGTCCGACTCGCTCGACATGCCTCTCGTCGAGCCGCAGACCGCGGAGGCCGCCAGGGTCGAGCCGGACCCTGCGGAAGAACCGCCCTCGGATAATTCGTTGGATCAGGGACCGGACAGCGACAGCAACGTCAGAACTGATAAAACGAGGACTACACCGAGTTCTGGGACATAGGATATTTTCGTAGGTAGGTTATATTCTTGATCATTGCACATTCTTCCTCAATATTATTGTTATTATTATTTATTTATTAACGGGAGGGAACCCTTGGTCATAAGAACCATCTAAAGGCTAAAACATCGAACATTTCTTTTTCTTGTAATTAAAAGATTAGCATTTTACAGGTTAGCATTCTCGGTACTATATTGTACGACGATATTGTAGTAACGATATAACAACGATGTTCTAAGATATGTTACAATCGATTTGTAAATTTAAATATCGGAAGTGTAGCTTCGGAAGGGTGACACTTCGATCCTCGTTGATTAAAGTAGCCAAGTTAATTTGGAAGATTGGAAGATACGACAGAACGGAGATAAGAGATCCGGCAGGGATATTTTTAACGACGGTTGTTTGCTTGCAGATAGCGGACCATCACACGGTTAATTTGTCACAGGATCGGCTACGGTCACAACGAGACGTATTATCGAAACACCTTAAAACTGCTTTCTGTGTACAACATACATACGAGAATTTTTACAAGTTATATCGAGTACGCATTTTGTCTTCGTTTTGTGCAATATATCTTCTAAGGGACGTTTACCTTATTAATGCTTAAGTAAGATATTTATAATCCTTAAAGTATAAGGTTGTTATCGAAAAGAAAGCAAACGGAAGAGGAGGAGAAGAACGAGAAGGGGGAGAAGACGGACGAAGAGGAAAATCAGAAACGAGGAAGAGAAGAAGAAGGAAGAACCCAATGAACAGCGCTCGAGTGTTTCGTAAATTCTGGATCGACTCGTTTCAACTCTGCTCTATTCGATTTTGTTCGATCGATCGACGAAAATCTCTACGGTCATGCTTGATCGTTTTATTCTGTTTTATCTGTCGCGATCGATGAATGTTATTACGTCTAAGTTGAACATTTTTCTCTCGAATTGTACAATGTTACTCGCGTATCCCGTATTTGTATGATAACGAAGTGTTATATAAAAACGTGAAGAAAAAGGCAAAGGTATGCAAAAAACGAATGTGACGCGTGGTACGTATCGAGAGCGAGAGAGAGCGAGAGAGAGAGAAAGAAAGAGAGTGGTTTTCTTCCGTTTTCGGCAGAGTCGAAGTAAAGGTAACGCAAAGTAAAGTAAAGTAATGTCAGTGTGTGTTCGTGAGTACGCTTTTCCGTGGGGTGTTAACGTTTGTCGAGTATCGATTCTATTCTCCCAGCATCCGTTGATTATTGATTACGATCGTGTTCACGGGACGAGGAAAGGAAACAAATTTATATTAAATTGAATAGAAGAATTTTATACGCAAATTGTAATATTTAAGATTTTAAGACGACGACGACGACGACGACTACTAACAGTTCAGTTGGAGGAGTCACACAACTTTTCTGTACTTAATGTAAGGGTGGCGCACTGTTAGGGGACATTCCGCGCGCGTTTTCTACGCGGACGAGCCTCGCGCCGCGTTCGTTCCGGTTCCGTCAGTTCCGTTTTTCATTGCCGGGCAAAACTATGACTGGATAAATGATACTGTCGACGTTGCGTGCCTTTCGGTTCCCTTTTCAGAATGGCAATAACTTCTTTATCGCTCGCTGTAATAAATACGCCGTACTACACGAATCGAACGAATCCACGAAAACGATGTCGCGTGCCTTTCCGCTTCTTTCGAGACGACGGTTAATTAATTGTTCCGATCGAAAGCTTTCGTTGCTTTATGATTTCGCTGCGAGAGGAGAGACCGGCCGTTTTCTTTTAGCCGAGCCCCGTATATTAAGTGAAATCGACGCTCGCTGCGTGCTGTTCGGTTCCAGCTCGACTAATTTCGTTTCTGTTAAAAGCTTCGTTGTTATTTAAAAGTAAAAAGAGCGGTTTCCGTTCGAACGCGAGGAGAGAGAGAGACATTCCGTAAATTCGATTCGGATTACATTAAGAGACGGGTGACGCCGGTGTACGTATACTGTGTAAAGTTGTTCAAGAGTAACATCGTATTCGGTCACATTGTTGTACCACATAACAAAGATCTAGTCAATTGCTTGTTTAGCCGATACTCTATATTTATTAGCTCTATTTCTCGATCGATTTGTTTCGGAGACACTCCAACGATGAAATCGACATGAAATAATACATTTACTGATTAATAAACACCTGTGGGACGTTTATAAGCAAACGCGTCGTTCTATCGCTGCCCCTGTCATTGATCGTATTTGTTTGCTTTCACCGGGCAACCCTCGACCAGTTGTACAATATATACATACATATATACAACCGTATAGTGTTCTTTTAAGAATCGTCGGAAAATAGAACACCGCTTCGAGGCCGACAATATGGCGGATCCGAAATTCTTCATTTCACGATTACCGAGGATTACCACGAATCGTTTCTAGATCATTCGAATATACGTATATATTTATCCAGCAAAGCAAAATTACTCGGGGTTAAAAAGTCCATCGTTCTTCGTTGAGAATAGCGCGAACGTCGCGACCACGAGAGCCCGACAAAATGGCGGCTCCGCTGCGGAGCTCGCCGCGTTCACCGTCCACACGCGTGTTCGGTGTCGAAATCGGCTCGGAGATCTCGTTGCGATCGGTTGACTACGATCATTTACGAACTGTTCGAGGGTTGCCCGAGGATCGGTAAGTAAATGCGGTAGGTAAGTCGATCGGATCCGATTTTGACATTTTACAATATCCCATGTCGGGATCGCACAATGACACTGTTAAACACAATGTACGGATACTTGTCGGATTCTCTGTAAAATTATTATTATGCGGCAAGAAGACAATAATATATCGATTACACAGAAACTGTTCTCTGTTCGGCGTGTTAGCGGTTACAGCAGCATATTTCTATTCCGTTCTCACAGTTCTTAGGCACGATCTTATTTCGCTAAGGAAATATAATACCCAAACGCAACAGGATGCAACGTGTGCAGAATATATGTATACATTTATTGAATTATATACCGTTGAATAACTTAAATAAACGATGCATCGGATCAGTTCCATCACGCCAGCGTACTTCGATTTATCGAACAGCAGCCCGATCGTTGTCAACGCGACCAGATTATTCGCGATCGTCATGCCGGTCGACATTGTCTTCGTCGATTCCTGGAAAAATCACGCTCTTCTCTAGACTCTATTTTATACAAACCCCGGTCCTCCGGTTTCACTTTTTTTTTCCTTTCTCCTCGACACGTTAGATCTTTTTCAACGAGGAGCTAATTGTTCTTCGAAAAATTGTTTGAATTGTTCGGATAAAAGTATCGCATTCGATCTTCGAAAATATATTCAACGTAACAAGAAAATAAAAATGCGATCAGATATTGTTACGTTATACATCCTATTGCATTTTCGAAATCCGAATACGTGTAGGTATAAATGTGTAAATCCGCGCCGCAGTCTATCGATCGATGTAAGAATCGTGTCGAAACGTTCAATTGTTTACCTCGGCATCGTACAACTGCAGGTGACAAAAAAGAGCCACGCAGAAATGTAGAACTGCGTAGATACTCTGCCAGGCAGGCACGGGCTTATCGTACAGGGTCCTGGACGTGACCTGGACGGGGCAAAAACGCGTTCGTTGAAAATTACTGATACCTGAGCGGTGATTATGACGCGGCGGAGACAAGTCAGTGCGCTCCCGGATAATGGGAAGGACGCTTCGCGAGGTTGAAACCGGTTTGTTCGATCGCGACACTTAAAACCGGCACTTCTCACGCGAGTTCGTTGTCACGCGCAAGTTTACCCCCGTGTTATCAACGAAGCGACAACGTCTAACCAATTGTCCACTTTCTGTTAGTCGACCTTTCGACGAATCAATGCTGTTCGTGATCCAACGATTCGCCGACGCGGTAAGAATATGTGAATTCGATTAGACGAAATCATTTATATAAATTATATATAAAAATTATATCCTCAATTGTCGTAATTATTTTGAATTGATCGTAAATGGTCGAAGGAAGAGATAGGTACACTCACGTTTATCTTACGCTCGTCGAGGCCCAAGCGAGGACCGCCTGGGAACCAACTGGGCCCTTTCCAAACGACCGCCAACTTGTCGGTAAGTGATTCCATTTGCAAGCTTTTCTCTATCAATCGCATGCTGTAAAATGTCTGCAAAAATATACGCATAATCGCGCAAATTCGGTATTTACGTCGCGCGGTATTTGACCTAGCCATTTTCAGTCCGATAACAATGGAATGCAAAATAATGAGCAAAAAATTAAAATTGAAAAGAAAAATTTGCAAAAATTGTAAAATATAAAGATAATAAATAGAAACTACACAGTTAACCCGAAGTAACCCAGGAAATCGTGGCTCGAAAGGAATCGATCGCATCGAACCGCCTTTACAGAGAAATTTCAAACGAATGTTCCGCGAGGAAGAAAAACAAAAGAAGAAGAAGAACGACGACGACGAAGAAGAAAAAGAGGAGAATAGCGGGGAACATGCAATTATTTTGTAATGCAACGAGGCGTCGGGTAACTACTATAGGCACTTGATGTACGAGCTAATTATTGCAAATCGAACGGCGAATCCCGATTACAACACGACTCGAGCCGTTCGGTTGTTAATGTCAATTGAAACCCGACGGGATTTGCATAAGCGATTCAAACTTTATGTAACGGAACGATTATGCGTGTCGATCGAGCGGATGGATGGAGGGATGGATGGATGGATGGATGGATGGATGGATACAGGCGGTCCGATATGGCGATCATTATGCGCGAGGTTAATATAAGAAAGAACGGTTGCCGGGATGCTGCCGCTGCTCACCTGCAAATACAGGGGATTAAACGATTCAGGACTGACAACCAGCCCGTAAATTATCTCCTCCTTTTTCCTCTCCTCCGCGAACGTACCGAACAGCTTATCCCATACGATCAGAACGCCACCGTAATTCTTGTCCAGGCAGTACAAATTGCAGCCTGCAAGCCAAGCGAAATGAATCGTTAGACACCATACCGAATTACATAATTGATTACAATTATCCGTTGCGACGTGAACTTGTGTTCGATCAACGTGGTCGTCCCGCGACCTTTCAGGTAATAGCTCTCGTGGTATTTAATCGGAACCACCGATATTTACTGGACGCGCCTGCCATTTTATAACATGTTCGAAATCGTTTTTAATTAATCGGCGCCGTTAAGAATTCGCATGCGTGAAGATACGCATAGCATGGTAGCCGTCTTTTTTCAACTATGCAGTATACCATTATATTAATGTAGAAATATAGAAATATAGAAATATAAAAATAATGATATGTTAAGCTATTCAAATACAGAAATATAGAAATATATGTATACACGAATCGCGATCGTGTGGGAAGACAGCCGCGGAAACAGATGCAGCCGAGTGCGGCGCGTGACACATTGCACAGGTAACAAAGAATCATCGGGGTTGGATCGCTTACCGTGGTGCACACGATGATGTTTCGGGGTGTTGAATATGAATTCTAAGGGGCCGAGATCGTCGATCACTGTCGTGTGAATCCATAATTGGTAAATCAAGTTGAATTGGTTGTGAACGATGAAATGCGACGGCGGTAGAACAAAGGCGAGGGGTAAGTAGAACATCTGTAATCATTTTACAGATCCCGTCGGAAGATTACGTAGCCATAATCTTGTTCGTTTACGTTTACGTTTACGTTTACGTTTACTACGGCCGAGACGCGCAATTAGGGATTTATAAAGGCCTCCCGATTGTGATCTCGACGATCAATCGAGATGACAATTTTCTAACCGACGACGCAATTGCATTGAACGAGCTCCTTATTATTTTCTATCGAAAGCCCGCCACCGATAATTATACTAACGAGGTTAATTCAAATGCGGTTTTAATGAGCGTTCGAGCATTCCACGTCCGCCAATCTCTAAAAGGCATTTCTGTTTCCGGGACAATCGAATGCTTAATTAGTCGAGTCGAACAAATAATTCAGCTGGAAAATTCGATAAAATTATCGCGATAAAATCTCGATAAAATCTCGATAAAATCGTTTCGAAATTACAAATTACGCTGTTAACGAAGAAAAATGAAAAAATTGCGTAATCGAGGTCACAGAAGCTGAATAAATAATCTGGCGATATTGACATGAAAAGCCGCGCTAAAAGATCGCATTTTTGTCGAAGTAACATTGGACGCGCGAAGGGGGGATCGCGTAGGATTGCGCCCGCAGTTGTGGGGTTGCGGTGGCCGCAGCAGATACCCGCAGCCGTAATCTCGTCTACACGTAGCGTACACGGCTGTATCGCGGTACATATATGTATAAATATATACCACTACATACGTATAAATGGAACGGACGGTAACACGAGGCGATACTCACGAAATTACACCAGTGTTGCAAAACGGACTGCCGCAGACCAACCGCGAGAGTGAACTCTTCGCTGCTGTGATGCACCTGATGGTGACTCCATAAAAAGTGCACCTCTGCAAACGGGCGAGAAACACTAATCAATTCGTCGCCTACGAACCACCTGTCTACTTTCACACACATGGTTTGCGAGATAGGAATTTAACCGTGGTTACTCCGGTGAACCCAATAGTAACAAAAGTCCACGCCGACCGCGGTGATCCACCAGGTCCACGCCGAGTCCCATGGCAAGCTCCACAAATGGTATTTCTCGTGGATCACGATGTACGTGTAATACTCGGCGCCGCGGGACAAGATGCTGCAATCCACATCCCGGAAACCATACCATTAAATCTCTCGAGATCGCAAACAAATTACTCAAATTTTATACACACGTATATCAAAATATCCTTCGTATATCAAAATGTCCTTCCGACGAGGATGGACGACCGTAATTGATCTATTTGGCCTGCGATCTATTTCAACTGCGATGAGATTCGCGTTCTACGACTATTTTTATCGCGTAGGAATTGAAAGACAAGGGGCATTGCACCGGCTAGAAATACTCGGAAGAAATAACCGCGCACAGAAATAGACAGCAATTCGCGTTGAACGATGATGCACGCACGTTGTCGCGACGAGGTTCGGTGAAATTTCAATTTTTGCGACAAAGCGTCGATAAACCGATAAGCGATGCACGGTGTTCTTGCGCAACCAAGAAATATGTAAGTGGAGCGCGTCGCCGAGGAAGACGTCAAGATCAAAAAGATGATTTCGCGTAAAAATCGTCGGCAAGATGATCGGTATTATTTCCGCGTGAACGCGTCGAGCCGTGCGTCGTCGTCGATCCAATGATGAATCATGCATGCGATTTAGGCACAATATAGCAGATTAAAATCGAGCAATATCGAAGCTACGTTCACCGGGTCATTTACCTATGCTTACCGGCCACTCTCGTGAAACAACCAATGAGACAGGGACGTAACTTGATCGTTCAAACGAAACTTTTTCCTCTTCGAAGCCAGTATCAGCTGTTCCAGAACGATCAGCACGAAGAACGGCAGCCATACCTGCAGCAAAACGTCCGGCCAATTCGCTCGATTGATATATCAGAATCGCCGAACTTTGAGACGAGCGCGAAGTCCGGTGCACCGATGCAAGAACGCGAGGCGCAACGGTGCAAAATGCATCGCTATCTAACGAAAAATGCGCGGAGATAATGGCGATTGTCGTCGCCGGCGGGACGGATGGACCGCCGCGGAGTCTTCCGGAGCACGAGCGAACGATCAAAGTCGAGCCGCGCGACGAAACACGCGAATCGCCCAGGAATAAATAATAGTCACTTTGATCGAGTCGCGCGGCACAAATAACTTTCACGTTTTCTTCATAATAATTAATCAAGCCCGTCGATCACCGTGATCTAATCTAAAATCGTTCTTTAACAACATTATTCGATCGCCGCGATGATGTTTCGTCTGCGCGAGCGTAGTATATATGTATAACCGTTACACCGCGATAAGAGCCACAGAGACGAGTAATCTCTTTTTCTCAGACATTTTAATAATCATTTGAATGAGCATTTCAATGTAATCTTAGCTCGTTTCAATTCATTGCGCGCGTATTTCAATTCTGTGCCCCGTAAAAATCCGGGGTCCAGCGATCGTCGCGTTCCAATTAAGACACGTTGAATTACCTGCGGTTGATAGTCCGGCACTTGTCCTGGAAACTCGAATATCGTTTCACAAGGGTTGACAAGGTAGAAGAGCTTGCCGGCGTTCCAGAGTGGGCCGAGGATCAGATCGACTCGCGAGACGTTCATTTTCTGCACTGACCTAAAGCGCGCGGTTTCTGCTCGCCGGTTTCGGATCGCGCCGCCGTTGCTCTCCTGCGATCATGCGAAACAACGACAAAAGAAATAGACAATGAGGAGTAGCCGTCTACGGACACGCCGTACTATGCCGACACCATCGGACACTGTTGTTAATCATCCGTGCACGCCGTTCACGCATCGTTTATATACATATGTGAGTTCGCGTCGCGTCGCGTCGGATCCTCTCGAGGACACGTGAGTATGCGCGCGCGATGTCTCTTTCACGGCCGTATGTGATAATGGCGCGACAATGAAGACGACAACCGCAATGACAACGACGCGCGACGCTCGTCGCTCGTCGCTCGTCGCTCGTCGCTCGTCGTTGCACGATCTCTGGTCAACGGGGAACATGCCGCGCCGTCCGATTAATTTCTTCGTTAATTAACCGGGGGGCACAGCTGTCTCTCCACCGCTGTAAAAAGCATCTTACGCTTGATCCATCAACTAGCAAATTTTTATTTTTTCCAATTTAATATCATTGCATTTTTGAAAAAGTCGGAATCTTGCCAGTTTATGGAAAAGAGTTGCAATTAGTTTACCGAATCGTCGAATATTTCATTGAAATGTAATATTAATGGCGTAATATTCAAGGCGCTAAAAATACGAGCCGAAAACACGTGCGACTAGTGATCGTTCTAATTACTACAAGTCATGAATTAATTTCCAATGAAACGACCGTGTTTCGTTTCTCAATTTAATGATTTAATAATTCGGATAACAGTCGAGAGATAAAGATGAGCGAGAATACAATTTCATTTGCACCATATTCGTGACATCGCCGAATGAAAATTGATCTAGGCTACAGAGTATCGCTCCTAGTTGAAAAAGGTACGCTTTCGATCGTCGATCTTCCGCACTCACCTAATAGCTCGTCGAGGCGTGGATCTTTCTGTGGCGAGCGACTTAATCGCTCGGCATACAGTAAACGCGTTATCGTTACTCAACTTCTTCGTTAAATAATCGATAACACTCTTGCGTCGTACCGATAACAACTGTGTATTCATATTTACGGTTCTTCTACGTACATCGAGCCGCGCCACAGCCGCGAATTTTCAGATAATTCCAAAATTAGCGATCCCAAAATTTGACCGAAACCGACGCGTTGCGGCCGGCTATAGCCGCCAGGATACATGTCCGGCGCAGCAAGACGAGTGGAGTCTCGAACGAAACCGTGCAAGGGGCTAATGCAATAATAATTTCACGCTGCCCGAACGATCGAATCGATTTTCGAAAAATCGCGTGCAGAATGTGCGAAAACTCGCTTAAGAAATTTGTGCGCGATGCGAAGAAGAACGCGCGTGTTCATACGTTGAATCGCTTGCAGATTAGGTGCGCGGGTTCGCCTCTCCCTCTCCCTCTCCCTCTCCCTCTTTCTCTTGATTCTCGTCCCGGCTGCTCGATTATACCGCGAATGGGATCGATAAGAGAACAAGAAGTTCGCGGGATCGCGTGTCGGCGTGATACGCCACTGGCTAAATGTGCGAACCTTCGGCATCGTGGTATGTCAGAGAGCGAGCGCATTGTCGGCGGACACACGCGGGGTGTTTCATAACGCACACGTTTAATTGTTCTAATTGAAATAATTCTAATGAGATTCCAAAATCTTTATTCCACGCGCTTTTGTTATTCCGTCCTGATACATTATTTTCCACACATTATCGTCGGACCGCGAATCTTCATGCGAAATAAAAATTCTCCTCGTCGACTGCGACACATACATAGAAACCAATCGTTATGCATTTCGGGCAGAAATTAATATAGACGGAACGTACTCCAGTGTATAAAGTATTCGAAGAACTGTGAAATATATCGCTGCATCGTTTCCGAGTCATTAAAATGATCAAAGAACGAGATCAACGTTTATGTGTAGCCCCTGTATCTTGGGATCGGTAAAAACAATGTTTAAAAATCATAACGCGCATAAAAATCCGCAGTCTAGTTACGCGCGATCAGTTTTAATGGCGAATTATTTGGTGGAACGAGAGCATGACCCTAAAAAACCAGATAAGAAGAAGAAACAAAATGTAAATCAGCCGACTTAATGCGCCACAAGATAGGCTTTTCATGTCACTGTTGCGCTTAAACGGTTTCTTTTCGCGTTTAACGAATGTTCAAACAATTTATTGTTTCGCTGTAGTATCGAGTTTGTCGTCCATTATGTAATTGTGCGATTGTTCCTATCCGTTGTCGTCTATCTACCGTCTTGCTCAATGCACCATTCATTTCGCTAAATCATTTTTCATTCGAAAGGAACAAATAAAACGTTCTATCGATAGTATCGTAATTTATCTCTGTTAGTCAAAATTCAACACGGATATTGATTTTAATTGCGGCAAATAGATTCGTTCATTTGTTATTTAAAGCTTCTTCTTTCAACGACATTTATTTCGTCAGTGGATTCAAGCTGCGAGAGACATCGATTGGAAAGAAAATAAATTTTTTAATCCTACTCGTTTTACTACATATATAAGAGTGTGTGCAATGTGCCAATTCATGTAGGGGCGGAACGCTCAAACTGGTAGGCAAATTTATCGACAGACGATTAAACATGGTAATACAGGTTACAGCCGCTTTTGCCTTGTGACGCCATCGATGATGAAAGCGCTGAAACTATTGGTCAAACGCTTGACGAATAGTCTCTGCATTTTCTCACGGATGGCGCCACCACTCCTTGGCGTGTTTCATTTCAGAAGTTTTAAATAAGTAGTGTTGTTAAAAGTAATACCAACAATTAAAGATCATGTTTTGTTAAAGAAAATTGATATTTTCAGTCTCCTAAAGTTAAACTTTGTTAGATTTAAGAATAATTGAAGGACACAGTTGCCAGGAGAGGTGCAGTTATGAACAAATGTAACCTATACATAATCAGTTTTGACTAAGGCTGCATTTGACAATTGAATGCAACATATACGTAACAATTGCTATGATCGTTCACAAATATTAAAATGTCGAACCAACAGTATATGCTTTTAGGCCGTATAGATTCATATATTGAGCCGCTTTTGAAACGTGTTTTAGAAGCTAACGAACTCGGTAAGTCTATTATTTAATTAAGTAAACTGTATCGTGTGTTATTAAATTGTAAATATTTATGAAAATTTCCATTTCGTAGTCCCTTATTTAGTTCTTTAGTCAATAAAGTAAACCACTCTTGAATTTCAGTGTCTATTGATATCTATATTTACATAAATGTTCACAGTCTAATAATATGCATTTTGACATTTTATATTTTTCTTTTAAAGAAATATCTGGAGAACAGTCCAGTAGAAGATTATCTAGGGCAATCCAAATAGAAACTATATCATCGAGTTGCGACAAAGCAGAAGCAGATCATTTTAAACTATCTATTCCATACGCAAAACAGACTCTAACATGGAATGTATTTTTTGATTCGCAATGTCCTGAAATGGGTCCTGATTTTCTCTTCAATGATGATACTTTCTTAATGGACATGAACATTGATACTTTATCTGCTAGACTGCCCAGTCTTGCAAAATGGAATGTCAATGATCAGAATGCATTGTTAAATGTCCTTATGGAACTTTTATTATGTTATAAGCAGCATCAGGTTCGTAATAATCCATCCTTGATTACACATTGTATCAATTATATTTGAAAGTCTCTTTTGCTGTAGGTACAGTTACTTCAGAAGCAGGACAGGTTAAAAGGAGAATATGATATGTTAATGAGTTCACCGAGCATAGCACAAGAAGATGTTGAAGTGATGTTGCTGCCATTTGGTTCCAAACCTATGGAAGCTACATTTTTGTTAAGCTTGTCGATAGATGTATCCCAATTGATAGATCGACCTTTCCAATCGCAAAATGACATAGCAATGCTCCTTGTAACATTTTATGGACCAAATTGGAACCGTATTATGCGACAGATTCATTTTTCTAAATACTTGGAACAAGTTCTCGATGGAACATCAACTTTGGAGTTACCACATTATCCAATAGACAAACCTCTAACACATTATGTATTAGAGACAAAGAAGTACATTGAAGAGAAGGTACGCAATTTTTATAGAATAAATTTTACATCATTCTTCTATTTTTACTAATATAAATATTTATTTCAGGTAAAATCATTGGTTCAGATTCTTGAAAGCAGAAGGCTCTTTATTGCAGCAATGTTGAACTATCAACGATTTTCTCTTATAGAATACGATGCCTGTAGCTTCCAATCTATATCATTATTATTATCTGACCAGGACTTTCATTTTATGATAGATACTAAATTGCCACCTAGTTTTCCTCCACATAAACCTATAGTAACTATAGTGTCAATATACCATATGAATAACACACGTGATCCATACAGTGAAATTTTCGAGTTCCCATATAGTGCTAAATGGAGACCGGATAGAATGGTAAAAGAAATATTTAAACAACTTATGACATATATTAATAAATTCAAAACTAATTCTGTTGGATTTTGTTCTTAACAATTTTTGTTTAAATGCTTGTTTATTTGTTAGCACATAAGGTGCTTTAATGAACTATAAGACGTTCTATTCCTCATATTATGTATGTAAGTACGCATTGTAAAAATTAAATTACAGTAATTGATCTTAGTCCTGTACCTTTACCAACTACATACAGCATGGTTCGTTAGCGAGGGTCGATATAAAAATTTTCTTTACCCTGATTGGCTAACGATCCAGTAATCATCAGTTTAGGGAGTAAGAAAAGTATGCGGGAGTAGGTCTCATTACTTTAGTAACATTCAATTTCTTTTATGTAATTTTTGAAAAATTCACACATACGTATATGTATTATTTTTATAATAGTGGTTGCAATTAAATTATAATATTTTGTATACAAATTTTCGAAAAATTGATAATACATAATATGTACATAGAATACTAAATAATCTTATAATTACGTGTAAAAAAATTTCTTGCATAAATAAGTTAAGTAAAAAGTCATTGAGTGATCGCCGATTCAGTTGTACACGATACGTTAGTGGTCTACAAACACGTAATAATTGAGAATAAAAATACTCCAAAATATTATAAAATAAATTAAAACATGCGTAACTTTCGCTGAGGTATTAGACATTTATTATACTGTAAGAAACACCTTTATCGTTCAATAACATTTTGTTATTAGAGATTATAAGTTGTAACGTTACTAACTGAAAGAGGTTATAACATTAGTTCCATAAGGGTTCCATACTGACTGTACGTTTCTGTTTATTAAAACAGATAAATGATATCGTGCATTAAAAGTTATATAAAGCCCATATTGTCCAGCAATACGTTTGTTTTTGATTTCGGAAGAGTATTTTATACCACCATGGTTAAGTATTTGAACCAGCAGGAGAGTATCAATATTGATAAGGATTTATTTGGAAAGTATAAATTCAGCGTGGATCAATTAATGGAACTTGCTGGACAGAGTTGTGCATTTGCCATTGCTCACAATTATACGTCATTAAAAAATTCTGACAAAAAAATTCTCGTCTGTTGTGGACCAGGAAATAATGGTGGCGATGGACTTGTCTGTGCTAGACACTTGAAACAATTTGGATATAATCCAGAGATCTATTATCCTAAAAGAACAGATAATACGCTGTATCAAAATTTATTGTTTCAGTGCACTGAAAATGATATTCCATTGATGGAGAGCAATTTGGAAGATTTTATCCAAACGAGGTTATCTGAATTTGACCTTATAGTAGATGCTTTGTTTGGATTCAGTTTTAAACCACCTGTAAGGGAATTGTTTGTTCCAATTGTCCAGCTGATGGTAAATACAACTATACCCATTTGTAGTATAGATATACCATCAGGTTGGGACGTTGAAAATGGACCACCCGCAAGTGATGGAATAAAACCAGAAATGCTTGTGTCATTGACAGCACCAAAGATGTGTGCTACAAAGTTTCAAGGAAAATATCATTATTTAGGTGGCCGATTTGTACCCAAAAAGTTAGAGATTGAATACGGTCTTAATTTACCAGAGTATCAGGGAACCGATTTAATTATTCCTTTGCATTTTATAAAATAAGTACAACTATTTTATAATTTTGTAAGCAATACTTTTGATTGTATTGTAATGTATAATATACAAGTTACGTAATGGAAAAGTGAATAGCGCGATTTAAATTCCCCGCCATGATGTTTCTGTGTACCTAGGTGGCGCTTGAAACTTAACAACTGTAAGTTACTACCATACACCGGTTATTCTACGCTTGTCATTTTACACACAATACATGCATATGTACGAATACAATAAAATATCGTGTATTTTTAATGAATGTTTAGTAGGCGATACGATTCAGCTAACAATTTCCTGCTACCAAATTCATAAAATACTCTAATTGCTACGTTGTATCAAATATAAACTACTAATATTGTAAAATGGTACGTTAGTAACGAATTATGTTCAGCATTCTTAAACTTTATCGAACTAATACGCGATGTTTGTTTCAGGCACAAGAGGTGGAGGAAACTATGAAACGTATTCAATCGCATAAAGGAGTCGTGGGAACGATTGTCGTCAATGCAGAAGGTAAATATAATCTCGTGTCAACAATTTATACTATTTAACTGTTGGACAGCTTTTAATGTGATTCTAATACTCAGGTATACCAATCAAGTCTACATTGGATAATACTACAACAGTTCAATATGCAGGTTTAATAAGCCAACTCTCAGACAAAGCACGGTCTGTAGTAAGGGATCTAGATCCAACTAATGACCTAACATTCCTGCGTATTCGTAGTAAGAAACATGAAATTATGGTTGCACCGGATAAAGAATTTATACTTATAGTAATACAAAATCCAGTGGATTGACATATAAAAAAAGAACTAACAAATACCAAAATATATATTTCACTACGTGTTGCTAAATTATTTTATACAGCACATTCCATTTTAATTTGAACTATTTTCTTGTTGCTGTCTAAGCAAAAACAATATTTTATTTTTATTTTTAAAATGGCCTTGAAGAATGTGCTTTATGCGTGTTATTGACTAATCAAATTCATTTCTCCATTGTGCATTCATTGAAGAAAGAAGTTATTATCAAATAATTACATTTATAGTAGCTTCAAATTTTTATTTAATACAGACAGTTTGTTATACAAAGTTTATCTATTATATAATTAATACTTCGTCTTCTTGTCTCAATAAATTTTTATGACGAGAAAATTGAATATAATTAAATATTTATTTAAAAAGTATCTTTAGTCGTAGAGTTATTTAGTTTACCTAATTATTCATACAACTACAATTAGGGATATATTTCTAATGAAATTGATACATACAGATGCAATAAAGATAATTCTGTTGATTAATAGAGTATATAAAACAATAAATATTACAATAGAAAAATTGAAGAAACTAACACAATATTTAGTCAGTATTGTTAGAAATTTTTTTTATCGATTGATACTTAAAAACTATGATTTTCATGAGTTTTAAAATATAAGTGATGTACAAGAGAGCACAGTAAGAATAGTATAAACCATTTATTTCCTAGTCAGGTAACTTCATCAGCCTCGTTAAATGTGGCAGTGTTTAGAAGTTCATTGTATTAAATAAAGACTTGTTTTAATTATGAGTATAAATATTTATGAATTCATTTTTCTATGTAGTATTCTAAAACAAATAATATTCTACTAGACTGCATTATTAAAAAATAGTATTTAGCTTTTTACATGTCAATAGGCAAGAATATAATTTGAGCTTAATATTGGAATATATAAATATGTGAAAATGATGAAAAATATTACATTATAAATTGTACAAATGCTATTTGGAAGTAAAAGGCAGTTCTGTACAATATGGTAACAAGTAATAAACTAAATGTTATGTCCTGTGCGTTCGCCAAAAGAAGGCACAGCACGTTTACATTCCCACTTCTGCTGCAGCCCTCTATCCCCCCTTTGATTGCTGGTAGTAATTAGCTATTAGCCGAAGATGATGTCGAATATCAACAGCACGATTTGCTGTTTTCGGCCAGTAGACCATTACTACCTGCAATCATAGGAGGGAAGCGACAACAACAGAAGTGGAAATGTAAACGTGCTGTGCCTTCTTTTGGCAAACGCACGGTACATATTTTTTCAACAAAATTAAATTATACTACCAAATGGCTCAGTATTAGGCTACAGTGGTGTATTTATGGGATTTGAACGTTTTATAGACGGATGAAAGACGCAGTAATAAACAATCATGGCCGTTATACCCACCAAGAATGGTACAATACAAAAAATAATGAGTACATTGAAATACCAAGCCTGTTTCACTTCATTTGACGACACGTATATCCAGAAAACGGTTGCTGTCGTATTTTCAAAGAAACAAATCATATAAAAGAATACGTGTTTGAAAAATGTGCTGCCGTCTACAGCATGTAGATATATAAACACGTGAACAACGCCGATTATAAAGGATAATATCACAGAGTATATGCGTTCTTTTAGTTTTGGAGGACAATGCGGTGCACGATTATGGTTTCTACAAAACTCTAATATACCACGTGAATCTATGATGATCCAGCAGCTCATACCTATCCAATGTAAAATGCAAGCAATCGCTGTATGTATTGGCAAAATGCTCGCAGCAACGGTTAGCGATAATATCCTTGAAACTGAAACATTTGATTAAAAATGACGATTTCCAAAGGTTTTTTATACGACAATCTTTTAAGTACCTGTTGTGCAAAAGTGCCATAGAAACTGCAAAACAGTTCCTGTGATTCCGATATTGAATTTGTCTTGTTGTACTAATCTAATACTACGATGATAACTAGCCATGGCCCAACCCATGCTTGCAAGCGAACTAAGGATAGTAGCCACTTGGTGAATAACTGTAATGAATACAAAGAGAAATTTTAATTTTATATGTGGGTCTTCCCAAAATGATATCTGTTTTTTATGTATAAATATTTCCAAAACAGTACATTCAAAGTTAATCTTGTTATGGTAATCCTTCAATAATATAGTCAATTGTAAAACTTGTTGCGGTGCTGCTTCTAAAAAGCATTCAAATACTCTCAATAGAGCAACATCTTGATCTTCTTTGAGCATTTTTATGTAGTATCTTCTTTGAGCATTTCTGTTTCCTTGTTTTTGAAATCTATAAGCCTTCAGAGTATATATCAGTATCCTGTAGTAACGAAGTACTGGTGCTAATTGAAATGCAACAACTACAATACAATACAACTTTCTTGTTAACATGGAATGTATGCACTTGGATTCAGTATGATTTTGGACAGAATTTTTCTAGGGGAAAACAATAATTATTTCAACATTATTAAAATAGAAATTTAGTGGATAACACAACGTAATAATAATAATAATAACCTGGTCATCTTGGCATTGCATTCTTCTACTGATTATTACATTTATAAGCGATGGTACAAAAATAAATGTAGTTGTCCATATAAAGTATGTTGTCTTTCCAGCTAGTAAATATCTTACAACAAGATTTATATCAAATCCCATGTCTACAACGTGCATAAGAATTGAGGATACAAGGAAAACAATGTCCAACCAAGATATACTTGGATTCTTTAAAGGAAAATCTACATTGTCGTTGTCTAGTTCCAATACAGGAAACATAGCGATTAATTGTTGTGTATATACACGGTTATTATTTCCAATATCCATTGTCACTCGTTGTTTCCTAATTAAATAATTGTGGGTATGATAATTAAACGTCAAGAGTTATTGTTTATACAGATCGCTCTTATCAACCACTTATCAATTTTACGTTCATAACCTCGACGTTTACTTGTAACTATCATACTGTTGTATATTTATTCCATGATAGTCTAGGCTTCGAAAAATACACTTGTGTATTTCTAATTAACACCCAGATACGGTTTGTTGTGTTTCAGGAGACAAGTTGTATCGTGTTTCGTAAACAACATGTCAGCTGTCGATTCACGCGTTGCCCTATGTAGAATTTGTGTCACAGTCACAATGACAACGTATATGTCAATAACATCACACTAAGTGTGATCATAACAACATTATTTTCGTTGTCATAGCAGCAGTTACACTGTATATATGATACAATAAGGATATGTGCCTCTACTTGTCTACATGTATGACGAAAGTATATCATATAAGTCAATTTTATTCGTTGTGATAAATGAGTTCACTAAATACAAAAAAATATTTGATGACTGTAATTGTGCAGTACTTGATACTGTTTTACGATATTTTCGTTAATTCGTTCGCTGGCTTCTGTCAACAAAATCCAATTACTTTATTAATTCTTTATGTGTAGGTATTTTTTCTTGTCTAATTTATTATCACGTTTCTTTTACGTGTATAACATTTTTTCTTATTTAAGCGTCCAAGATTTTTGCCTTGTTGTGACATTGACGATACTATTGGTTAATTTCTTTTCCACTTATATCTTCCAGGTAATCGTTTAAAAGAAAATTACAATGAAAAATAAATTTTTAATTTTTTAAAAATGTATTGTTGTAACAAAAGGTTAATGACACGATATTTGATACAGGTAGGATTAATACAGTTGCTGTACACAAAATTTCGCATAACATTAATCCTATGTATTATGTATATGATATTGAGCATATCTCTTCATACATGGGATATCAAAATGTATTGGTCATCATCCCTCACATATCATTGGACTAAAAATTTTCATGTTCTATATTCGTTGCATAGAGGAGGTAATTAAACCATGCTATTAACAATATATCTACTATACCGATTTTAACGCTATTTTACATTTAATTCTCTTATAGTTGCAGTTTTCTATTACTATTTCTATAAGAGAGCATCTCTCAGAATTGCAGATCCTAGGTTCTACGAGACTTTCATATGGATGCAAAACCAATTAAATCTTCCATAATCTGCTTCTGTAATTAAGCTCAATATTGTAAGTAATAAGAATACAAATCATTGAAACATGCATATAATTGAAATATTTTTTTCTGGATTAGTTACTTATTGAATAACATGGAATTGTTGTAGTGAAAATGATGCAAGAACAATTCTGTTTGATAAATATGATGTTCATTGTTTAATCCATTGTAAGAATAATCCATGTATATATACATGTATGTATGTTTGTATGTACAGTATAAAAATTATTATTGTAAATTACTTTTTACAATCGTGTCTACATTTTACAAAAATAAAGTCTAAAACTTTATACAGTGTTTATAAATATGGATATCATATTTAAATTAATATTAAGCATAGATAACACATTATATACAATATTACATACATTCAAGTACTGAAACGCAAGTCATTTATTAATTATAATATAGATTTTGATCATGATATAATTTCTATTATTCATGATATAAAATGCTGCATTTGTACTAATAATTTGTTTCTAAATACAAGTTAGTAACATCTTTTTAGTGCAGTAATGCGAAGATAAAATGTTATGGTAATTCACTATGTATTTGCAGTTTCACTCGTTATAATGCTCACTTTTATAATGTTTTTAAACAGGAGGTATCGTTGAATATACAATTAGATTGACGATACCAATAACTTACCAATACTTTAAGTATTCGTTTATTTCCTTAAATAAACTTATTACACCCTTTAATTCATTTAAATTTCTGTACAACACTTTTTGAATCTAACACTTTTGAGAAACTAATAGTCGAAAACTTAACAAGACAGAGAATAGATGGCAAAATTCTATTGTAAACTTTGGTAAAAACTTTTTTAGCAACAAAGTATGCTCATAAAATCGCTTCCAGTTATCTCTTTTTCTCTAAAACGAATGCTCGATAGATTACTTCAATCGATTGTATGCAAAATAAAATTAGCTTAACGTATTGTAGCAGCAAAAAATATGCTGCAAATTAATGGTTGCCTGAGTTTGTTATTTTCATAGTACGCTTAGAATTTCATCATGCAAAAAATGATCAACATTTTAATGATTGCTTGATATATCACATGTTGGTATTTTAGAGATAGTCCCAACAGAATTTAATATTCTTCTCAAACTGTATGATTGCCATGAAGAAAGAGCAATTTATCTATTAAATGAGAAGGTATGGCAGCTCGCCTTGTATCATACAAAACTTGTACTTCCGCGGGAATTCTAATAGGCGGTGCACAACATGCGGGCACACAGTTGTACCTGCAAGCTAACTTTCCCAAATTTGGACATTTTGCAGAAATTTTAGCCCACCACTGAAGAGGACAACAATCGAGTGGCGCTGTGGCTTCCGAATGGTATTGTACAAGTTCAAGGTCCGCTTTCTCTTCGGCAGGCATTCCACTTTTTGTTGAGCATAAACCTCCAAGTAAAAGTTCCATGCCTACGGATAATTCAGTCGTTATTTACACAGATGATTCGATATATTGAAATTAATATTTTATCTGTAACAATCATACATACCGGACAATCGACTCTTTTTATTTGGTGGCTCTTCTTCGATTTTAATACTTGCACCATCACCAGATTCTTCCTGTATTAATTTCGTCAGCATTTCCTTAATCGGAGTTGCAACTAAGTTCTTGTCTTCTTCAGTGGCATATGGAAGTTGTTTAAACCTAAAGTAAACCAACAAAAAGACTATTTAAAGTAAAACTAACAGTACAAAGACGTGTAAGTAAAAATTTATAGCAACCTTGGATCCAGTGTAGTAGCTATTTGAAGTAAGAGAGTAACGTTGTAATCTGCGTATCTATCGCAAAGCATGTCGGACAACGATTCCTTGAAAGATCTCGCTATATCGCTGTCAGTTTCTTTCACTTTCAAGTGGGAAGATACGAGTTGCCAAAGCAATGGCTTTAGTAAAGATATCAAAGGCATTTTCTCCTCACTGAGCGTCATAATAGTAACTTTGAACGGTTCAAGAACATTTACAAGATCTTCTACAATTTTCCACTGTTCATTTGTTAGATCGACCATCTCTTGATCAACGCCTTCCAAACTTTCCAAGATCGATGTTACGATATTACGACGCAGTACCATTTGCTCGAGCATGTTGTACGTTGATGTCCAAACGGATGGATAATCCATGAGCATCGTATTTTCATCCAACTGCAACAATGTATGAAAAAAAATTTTAATTAAATTACCATATATTATCGATTACTTTTTGAGCAACTATGTGTGATACAATCTGAAATTTACCTCCAACAATTGCTCTTGCATAGCTAGAGCTGCAGATGCAGCTGGGTGACTTATGATAGCTCCTATAGCTGCTCTGCATTTAGATAATATAGAAGCAACATCTGGATTTTCAAAACAAGCCTGAGCACATACTTGTAAAGTATAAAGCAAACAAGGAACTAACGTTAATCCTCGATTTGTTAATGCGGACAATAGTTCTGTTCTGGATGTAGCTATTACTACTGCAGTTATCCTTTCAATTTTCAAATCCCAGTCGAGCAGCAAAGAATCTATTGTACTGCCCCATTGAGATTCTTCCCAATCCAAAGGCGCATGAACTGTACTCAAGACTTTACATTCTAAGACCGGTTCGCCAGAATTCTGATAGTAAACAGAGATAGTAACAAAACGTTCATCTGAATTTGATCTCCATTCCTCAATAGTCAAGCCTACTTCTGTACTAATACAAGACAGAGTGGCAGCCACAGATTCGCGGAAGGTGTCATAAATTTTTGGTATAAGTTCTTCTTCTAGCTTATTTTTACTTGGAATTTCGCAAGGTGACCTTAAAGTTGCAACTAGTCTTTGAAACCCCCTACCTTCCACGACCTCTGGTAATTGTAAATCCATTATAATAAATTCTGCTATAGCATCGGACACAGTTTTGCCATCGATACTCGATTGATTAATAGGGTTTTCCTCTGGCATAAGAAAGGCCACATTTTGACTGTTGTTTGCAATATTGGAACCACTTTTGATCATAACACGTAATGGTTGACCAATTGCAATGTCATCCTCGATATTAGATAAACTTATATTTGGGTCTGTAACAAACTGAATGTCCCCATCTATCTGCACAGTACCATCGGCATTAGTAGTGTAAATATGTTGTGCAGAGGTTAAACCTGCCTTTAATAATCTCTTTTGAGCCCTCCGATCTTTAGTTTCTTGTGAAAGTACCTGTCTACGCGGTGGATTAGTAGCTTCCAGTTCTAACAGCTCTTGTGCATGCTTGTTTTGCAGGTGCATACGCAAGTTACTGGTGTTACGGTTATACGCGATTTGAGTTTTGCATAGTATGCAAACGATTTTAACTTTAGTGAGGATATCTCCGTCGTCGGTAGCTGGAAACCCAAAGAATTTCCAATAAATACTCCTCATCGACATAGGCACAACTAATTTCTTGTAAGTATAAGTATGCTTTTCTTCCATCATTTTAGCTAATACCATTTGCATTTCGCTCTTGGAATCATCTGGTATGCTAGATTTTCCGTTGCTCGGCAATATAATCGATTTACTTTCCATGATTGTCAATCAAAATACATACGTGCCGGTGTGCCTTATCTTACCCTTAAAGTACAGATATTTCAGTATTTCATCTGTGTTTACTACTTCATTGCGTTTGTTTCTCATCAAAATGGTGGATTTTTGTTGCATAATTTCAAATGCAACCGCTTCGAACGATGCATGCTTGCGTTTTAGAATATCTTCGCCTAACTCGTGGTTGCTAAGGTATAACGAATTTACCGCGAAGAATCCGATATCTCAAAGCGGCGTTTGACGAATTATTTCACAGATATCGAACTTCAATTTCTCGTTTCGAAAAGAACGATGCACGATCGGTTATCGACCACTTCTCGTTACGATGCTATCGACTTTGGTTCACTTGTTCAAAGAAATATCGCTACGGAGAGCTCTCAACTAATCGATCCCACAAAATGGTTGCGGTTTCGACGTGGCTCCATCTGTATCGATTACTCGAATTCGCGCTACACGCTTCATGTACATATTGTGCTGCGTACGGTCTACACATATCTATTTAAATAGAACGTGAAACATTTTGTTCGAACAAAAAGAAGTCGTCTCGTGGAATTAGAGGATTACGAGAATGTACAACAGAAAGAACTTATGCGTTGCACGTGACTCTTCGTATCGATGGCTTATCTAAGAATAACAATATATTGTCACGCTTCGACCTGTCTTGGCTCGCCGAAATACAAATACTTTTGAACCGACTATCGTTTGTATGCAATTTATGTAATTATCAACAAAAGGTTTTTAAGCAAGGATAGCGGAAGAATTCACGTACGTTACTACAAATATAGGAAATGTATTTGCCCAAGAAGTATAAAACATTGTCGTTGCTAATACTATGGAGGTTAAGTTCTACTTTTCTCGTTCAAACTGCTCACGTACCGGATGAGTATTGGCAATCGCTGGAAGTCGCTCATCGCTTAGCATTTGGATATGGATATTTGACGTGGGAGTGGACTTTAAACATTCGCAACTACATATATCCATTTCTGGTGTCTGTTATTTATCGAATATTGGCACTGGCATCCTTAGATTATGCAACAATCTTGATAACAGTGCCTCGAATCATCCAAGCAATCGTTAGTGCTTACGGAGAGTACAGGTTTTACGAATGGACACAAAACAAATGGACTTTGTATAGCTTATGTATAAATTGGTATTGGTATTATTGCGCCACAAGAACACTTATAAATACAATAGAAACTGCGTTTACTATGATAGCATTATCTATGTTTCCATGGCGTGACAGTTACATTAGAAACATAAACTTTCTATGGATTGTTGGGTTCTTATGCGCAATGAGACCCACTGCAGCTGTTTTATGGTTACCTCTGTGCATTTATCATTTCTGCACTAGCTCAAAGAGGTTAACGTTGATCGGTCAATATAGTGCTATAACCATCATTTGTTGCACAAGCTCAATTCTGCTAGATAGTTTCTTCTATAACACTTTAGTTGTTTCTCCTTGGGAGTTCTTCCGTGTAAACGTTCTGTACAAGATAGGAGATTTTTATGGGACCAATCATTTACTTTGGTACATTTTCTGTGGTCTACCAATACTTTTGGGATTGTATTACATTGTCTTTTTATTATGCATTTGGCAGATAATGAAACATCCAGCATGTTTTCATCGTCAGACGGTTATGTTATTCACGATCGGTTGGACGATCCTTGTATATTCTTTACTGCCTCACAAAGAGTTCAGATTTTTATTGCCTCTGTTACCAATGCTAATATACATATGTACTTCCTGTACATTTCGTTTAAACGAAAAATCTGCCAGGACAGGGAGAAAAATATTCGTTGCTTTGTTACTAATTAGCAATATCGTTCCCGGCTTTTACTTCTCCATGATACACCAACGTGGATCGTTAGATGTAATGAATATTCTTCGCAAAGAAATTACCGCCACGAACGACAAGACTGACATACTGTTTCTAACACCCTGTCACGCTACACCATTGTACAGTCATTTACATGTAAACGTATCAACAACAATATTAACTTGTGAGCCGAATTTTCGTCATACGACAAACTACGTTGACGAGGCAGATTTATTTTTCGCTAATCCAACGCGATGGCTTAGTCATCGTTACAACGAGAAAGAAAATACATCAATTCCTAGTCATGTAATAACATTCGACAAAGTGTCGTCAGATATAAGACAATTCTTAGACAATTATCGACTCGCTTACGAGGTGTTCTATTCACATTTTCCTCAGTCGAATTATGGAAGGTATATTCATGTATATAAACGCAAATAAAACTATCACATCCGAATTGTAAGAAAAAAAAAACGCTTTCTACATTTCATTCGTTTGAAAAATGCATTCACGAATTACCGGTATGTTATCATCCAAGCTTCCACCGACTGCGATTGTTCCAACCAGTAAAATCAATTGGCCCAATCTAGTTGAAAAGCAATCTCCTTGACGAGCAAACGCATCTGCGCTAAATGTGCTACCAGTGACATATTTATACGAACTTTGTTCCATTATCTTAGCGTGTTCAAAGATCAACCGATAGATATGGTAAAACGTTTAAAAACAAGAAAAGACTAAGATCTGTAATGATAATACATCCAACTAATTGTGAAAACGTAATCAGGCGCTCTGGTATGCAATATCACCTTCTGTGGAGCACAGATTACATTTACCAATGTTCATCGTCGCGAACAGGCCACGAGAAAAGGAAAATGAGACGTTTTCTTCAATTTTTCGCGAGAAATATCGATTGGTACATTGGGAGTGACTCTCGTAGATACATGGCTCAAGAAGGCGGTCTTAATGACGGAAATAATTGAGCAACGGCGGCGGGAGGAGTCGAGATCCCGTCGGGTAGTTTGCGGAGTGGAAGACCGACACGATAGAGAGGTGGTGGCCAACCACGATGGTGGCAGCGCGTACTCTATAGTCTACACTTTAACATTACTTCTATACTTCCGTAGCTATGCCTATATCAACTTCGAGATCGCATGAGAGAAAAGCAAACGCACACGGTTCTCTGGTAGAGAGAACGAGAGCTTTCGCGAGGCCATTGTCGATTTTCCATTTCTACGGGAAAGCTTCGGCGACAATGATTAATAGACAATGCCGAGCAATGGTCTTTGCTACGAAGCGAAAATTCGTTGAGGAACGAACCCGTACCGTTATCACCAAGGTTCGGATCTCGGAGACGCTGTGAGAACGATTGCGATTCTAACGGTACATACTCGCCCGACTCTGCTACTTAATACCGATCTATCAAATCGCGATCGTTATTAACGTTGTCCATTGTCTCGTAGGTGTGCACTTTTACGCAATATTTATTCTCGCCGGTTGGAGAATGAATGCGAGGAAAAAAGCCTTGCTTTCTGTACATAGTTGGAATCAAAAGGCGAATGATCGGCAGAGTCTACAAGAAAGTTGTGGCTTTGCCGATTGAGATTCTAATCCGGCTTGCTTCCGGTTCTCTTCGAGCTCCGAAATAAATAGTAGATGGAATTATGCCCGATCGTCGAACGCGTCGCGTTGGTTGCAACGAGAAAAACATGCGGCGAGAATGCGGATGAAGAGTGGAGAGGGACGGGAAAGCAACGGACAGATCCCAGAGAGATGCTAAGTCTGGAATATAATGGTTGCGATCGGTCGGGTGAAAGAAAGGCGGACGTGGTAAAGTAACGCAAGGTAAAGTAAGGTAAGGTAACTGGTGGCTGGTGGCTGTAATCGAAGGTACACAGCGGAGATGGTGCAAGCGGGATGGAAGGAAATATAAAGAGGGGACTGGCTACATGGAGTCAACGTTCCGAGCGGGTCAGCGACCAGCTTGTCTTCTCTCTCGTCTTCCTTCTCCCGTGTTCCTTCCTCTATCTGGTCTTCCCTCGGTGCCGGTTTTTTCGTATTAGCGAAACCGTATTACCAAAGTTTTCCATTTGTTCCTCGCAAGTAAGCCACCGTACGTCGCACTGCAGATTTGTGGGAACAATTTACGCAGAGATGATTTGCGCTCCTTGTCTTGGTGGAAGCCTTGCGACGTTGCAAGCATAATTAAAAATAGATATAAATATAAAGGAATTCACTCTGTTTTCCAGCATCGACCAAATTAGACTCGGGCGACCATTCGAACATAATGGAAACCATTCGCGGAAGGAGCAGCGTGATTTGCGACGGTTTGAAAGTTACGTAGCATGGCTACGTGCACGAAAGGCACCACGAGTATAATCCTCGTTCGAGAGAAAGTTCTGCGCAACGGTGAATCCGCTCCCCTTCCTTCTATCGTGAAAGAGCATCCGAAACGGATCGTTCATCGCGAACTCGAGCGGCATTACACGTCGAAATATTTGTAAATTATTCCAGCGGATCTAACATTCTCTCTCTCTCTCGCTCTCAAACCGTGCCGAACCTGTGACATTTATTTTCCATGAGTATTTGGTCAACGACGACAATCATCTGTTTTGTACGAAAAAAAACGAAAGAAAAAGGCCAGAGAACCTCTTTGACCGTGTACGTTCTTACGTCCCTGTGACAGATATTATAATTGCATGTTGATGATTGCCAGTGGGTCAATTTATGCAGCAACTTAACGTTAATGCATCCACAATTACGCACGTGTACGCGATACATCTTCTTTAGAAATAATTTTTGCATTCCAAATCGGCGATGTTCTAGAACGATCATCCTGCTCTATTGTTCAGCGCTAGGTCGTGGTTTTAGACGGTTTCGGGATCCCTTGAGAACCAGGTGTCCGACAGGTGTTTCTACCTCGAAGAACGTTTCTCCCCTCTGTCCTCACGTCGCGCTCTTCCTTCTTTTGCTCTTCCGCCCTCGCTCGACGAGAAAATGTCTCCTGAAATCAAAAATAATACCTTGTCGATCGCGAGCATCTTTCAATGGTACCGTCTCAAGGCGAGCGAGAGATCGAAAGCATTCTACAATACGTTGAGAAGGCCAGGTTATATTAACACTGCTCGAAGTGTTCGGCAACTGGATAGACGACCCTAGCGAAACATCGTCGAACGCTCGCATGTTTCGAAGCCGATGTTCCCGGGTGACCTTGCATCGTCAGCCAAATCGGCTGTTTGGTATTCCGTACATTGATTATGCACGATCGTCTTTCCGGCGAACCCAGAAAACGCGCACGTTCAACTTATATATTTCGAAACGTTGCCGACATCCGTAGCAATCCTCCTTATTCGTTGTTTCTCGTATTTCTCCTGGACAAACAGCTACAATCCTACAAGAAATCATAATCTGCTTTCTGTTACTCTGTTTGAATTTTCTTCGTATTCGATACTATAGTATAGTATAGTGCTTTTCATTTAACGCGCATCGCTTTACCTTCGCCTTATCTCGTGTATCTTTCCCGTCGAATGGCAATCATTATCCTTATTATTAACTTGCAGATTGGTTGCACGATAAAACCCGTTGGAAGGCTCTACGCGTGCGTTGCTTTCGTGGCTCTCGAACCGCCATCTTGGTTTCCCTTTAAAATCCAGAGCGTCTCGAAAAGTCAAATATCTTTGGTATCGTGCGAATTATTCCTCGTTTCTGCGAGAATTAAAAAAGGAAGCAACGATCGGCATAAAAAGCTAGGCATTATGCATGCGCGTGGTACTTAAAGACTCGTGTCGTCGTGTCTACTTTACAGCAACGCGACTCTGGCTCCTACGTATACACTTATACAGTATACAGAATCAATATGACACGGAAGGTTCAGAGTCCGACATCGTAAACCGGCTTTCCTTACACTGTCGATGATGCAGACTTTGCTCTCCCGGCGGAGACTTTGGTCTCGGTTGTTGGCGCGGTTTCTCGCCGTTCTCCCTATCAGCTACACCTGTTCCCGGATGGTCCTTAGCCACCTAATTTCGCAACTGGCACACGCCTGCGACCGCCGTCACCTGTTAATCTTTCGCATGGTTCTTCGCAATCTAAAATCTAAAGTCTTTAATCTAGAATCTCGAAGGAATGTGAAAGTAAGATGAGCGTTTCACACACCTCGATAATCTCAATACCAGATTTTTCTGGGAGCGTACACGGTCTCGACGAAACGAACACGCGTTCAAAGATATCGAGTGCTTGATAAATGTCGTACGGAACAACGCGGAAGCTGACGATATGTAGTCGCTAGAGAAGTCATTCGGTTGACGAAAGCCGACGTTACGCTCTTTGCGGGTGTCGGGTAATTATAACGCGGAGTAACGAGCTTACAAAAACGGTAAACACGTATTTCATAATCGTGTTGCGCGGCTAACCCGATCACGAGGAAGGACAAATAATGCGATACGTGTGTAAGTACGCGGTCACACGAACAGTTGCGTATACGGTTGTATCGGTATGTTTTCGCGGCGTCCAAAAGACGAAATCGGCATCCGTACGATGTCCATTCTCGATCTTGGTCCATCGTAGACCAGCGGATGATGCACTTGTCCTCCTCCGACAGTCGTTACGCGGCGCCGAGGCCAACCAATCACAGTTGGCAGGCAACAGGTGACCGACCAATCCGGTCCCTCTGTCGTGACACCGTCGCGCGTCGGCTCTTGCGTACCGCTAAGCATTTCGCTTCACGGATATTCCAACCAAATCCCGGCGACGATCGCTTTCCCACTTGGTTGCCTGTTTTCAGTTTCTCTGTCTCTCCGAAGGGTTCTCTTCTCGTTTCTCCCCCCCACCTTGCCCAAGATCGTGGCAACCTGTTGCTCGTCGGCTTTCCTCCGCTCTCTTTCGCCCTCCTTCGCTCTCCTTCCTAAGACGCCTGAAAACCATGAAACGCATATTACAAACCAGGCCCGGTGACCGCTCTCGACGTACCCATATTTCTGTTATTTCGAAATCTCCCGAATCATTTTCCTCTTCGAAAACAGATAGATACAGTTTCGTTCCGCCATCGGATCAACCATCCGGCAATGGTCGTCGTATATTCTTTGTAGTCAAACCCACCCAAAATTTTAGCGCACGATTGTCCAAGCTATTCTCTTGCCCGATTATTCATCTGAAAACCTTTCTCGCTGGAGATTTCAATCCAACGACCGGGCCACTTTCCGCTCCTCGAATGAGTTGTTTTGCCCCGCGGTGAATGCAACCGCGAGCAAGAGTCTGCGGATGAAAAACAACATAGAGAATCGCTCGAACGATTTAAATAGTTCTTCGCGTTTAATGGACTAACAATAAGTATAAAAGGAGAGCCCGGTATTCTCTAGTACCTCACGACGACGCCACTGCTCTTTTGTTCATTTCTGGAAGCTGTATTACCTTGCACGCGTGTGCAGTCGGATGGAATTGCTTCGATCAGCTTCGAAATCGTTAAACGCGATTGAAGCGGTTTCCTGGCGATCGTCTGCCTTGCTCGTTTTGCGTGCAGCTTAACTGCAGGAAGCATTTTCCAAAAGCTGACCGGTCGTAATGGGGAGGAACGAGAGAAAGAAAGAAAGAAAGAAAGAGAGAGAGAGAGAGAGAAAAAGGAACGTAACAGTGGAACAAGCATGCTCGTGCACGCACGCTATCAAGGCCGTGATCACGTTATGGAGGGAGCACCGAAACGGGGGCACAAGCGACGGTAAGAACCTGTGATCTCTTACAACTTGTTAGAGCCTCCTTCTGTTCAAAGGGAGCGCGCGAGGTAGTCGCCATTTTCCTTTCCTTCGGCAGCAGCGCACGCCTGGCGTTGACTCCTTGTTCCAGCATATATCGCGGACCGTTTCCGACACCTGAAACAATTCATCAGCATCATCGATCCCGAAATCGATCGGCCCAATAGGACAGCACTCGAATCTACCGACAAGCAATTTCTTCTTAGGCTCGCGAGGATGCGGCTCTTCTGATTGATTCTGCAAACCGGAAGTGGTCCGCGGATACCCTCGGCATCATTGATAGAAAGTCGCGCGATCGTCTCGAATCGAGCTGAAATAAAAGGCGATTGGAGTCATTTCACGTGGGTTAGCGATCGAACTTATCAGCGTTATCGTAACAGGTGAAGCCGGAGAGTGCGGGAACCGCAGACTCGCAGCGTCTACCGCCTTGGACGCGCTGAAATCGTGCGACGTTTCTCGCCACCATGCAACGGTACCTACACATTGTCCTTATCGTTACGCGATAATACCGAATCACCGATGTTTACGTTCCGCAATCGTATTGAACGCTGTTTACGCTTTAATGTCGCGAATCTTTTCACACGGAACGGAAGCATTTGCCGTTGGCAACCCAAAGCGTACGCTCGTTCTTCCTCGCACAGTGTACACCGGGAATCGGAAGTAGAAATCGATCCACGTAAGAACACGCGTTTCACGATTTAGGTTAAAATCGTAACGAAGCAGTTTGTCGATCGGTCGACCGTCTGCGAAATGGCAGATGTGTCGTGCACATCGACAAACAGAGTCACTGTTCCTGTTTCGTCGACGGCGAATGAACGGAACAGCCTTACAATTACTCGTCCGTCTTTGAATCGCTATCGATTGGACGTTTCAACGCTCGTATCGAAAAGGTGAACGCACAACCGTGCGAAAGGCTGCGTTTATCCGTGTCCCGGAATTACTTAATTCGAATAAGGGAAGTTCCGGGCGTGCGTTAAACTAACCGTGAACGGAACGTCGTTTCCGATATCGATACGGGGCTGCCTCGTAATCGAATCGTTCCAATCGTCCCCGGCGACAACGTTCCAGTTGTTCCTTGTTCGACTCCGCCACTCTGACCGAGAATTTCCCAGACAAACACGCGCAACTGATTTCTAACGGTTCCCGGGAGGTTCCGTGTGAAACAGATCAGGTCGTGGTCGTTCTGCGGATACAAGAATATTTTCGTGGAGTTTCTATTCCGAACGGCGCTCCGTCTAACCCGACGACCGGATGCATCCGGCTGTGGCGTTCGAATCAAAACGCATTTTCCCGGGGACGAGGGTCCGCCGATATCGTCGTCGGCGGCGTATTCGTATCGAGGATCGAAGGGTCCGCCATGAAGAGGTAAAACGTGGCGCTCCGAGTGGAAAATAATGGTCGGGTAGCGGGGTGAGCGTACCGCAAGGCGAGTGGAATGTCTGCGCACCTGGCCAGTGCGTCGCCGATCCGCTCCGGCTCTCCGACCTGCCTTTCCCTTCGCCTCTTTCGACCTGGCTGTGTTACGTTTTCACCGAAACCGACAGGACGCGGGACACTGAGGCGACACGGGTGAGGACATACGTTCTTGGTCTATCGGTGTCGAATCCGTCGGATCGTGCAGCAGAGAAGTTTCTCGAATTTAAGAACCGTGCCTGTGGTACCCGTGCTCGTGCCGTTATCGTCGAGTTTCCGCGTTTTTTCTCTCCCCGCCGCTGTCTCTGTCTCTTCGTCGGGCCCGTTCCTAACCTAACACGGACGGTCTTTGTCGCAACCACGGGACAGCTCGAGTTCACGGAGGCGCGAGAGAGATAAAGTAAACGAGGAAGAGGGAGAGAGAGGTAGAAGAGAGACACCTTCGGAGAGTGGGGTCTCTCTAGCCAACGAGGGGCCGGGTTCGATGCGCAGTCGCCAGGTGAGGCAACGACGACGTGTGCGCGCAACGGTCGGCCGGTTGTTGGCCAGTGTTGCACGAAGCCGAAGCCATTCGCGACGGCTCGCCGTCGTCAGAAAGACAATCCGATCCGCGGAGAAACGATTCGCCTCGCGGGTGCTGGTCGTTCGCGAATTAAACGTGCGAAATCTTCGGGAACGTGGCGGCGCGCGGAATCCGTGCTGCTCCTAGACACAGGCGCGGTTCGCACGGTGTACCGTCGGGATCTCTCGGAATCGGAATTGGAGTCGATGCGACATCGGTATCGGTATCGGTTCGCCGACCCATAACCTCCAAGAGAAGGAACAATCGACCAGTATCATCGCCAGGACAACGAACGGAGGTGTGTACACGACATGCCGCGCATCGGCCCACAGAACCCCAGGAGTCAGTGAATTGTTGAAAGTGTGCGTAGCCGGTGTGGGAGCACACACAGGTATTATCCAGAACACGGTGGCCCGTTCGTCCCCTCGTTCGTGAAAAGTGCTGGAAAAGAAAGTCTCTGTCGAAAACGGGCGTCAAACGTTCGGTTTTTGGTGTCGCGTTGCTGCTGCTCTAGTGGGAATATAATTCAGTGTTGACACGGAGGAACGACGGGTACCGAAACTCGGCCGGACAAGATGCAGACCACGGGCGCGAGGGGGCCGACTCACCTGGTCGCTCTTTACGTGGCCACCGCCGGTCTCCAGGGCAACGCTCTCGGCTCCGACGAAGAGGAAATCACGCTGCTGATCTACGTGCTCGTCGATGTCTTGCAGAACAAGGTACACGCTATTCAAATCAGTTCGCAGTAATAATCGAAACGAGAGCATCGCGATGCTCGCTCCGCAAGTAAGAGAGCTTCCTTCAGAGATTCAAAACCAAGTTCCAGAACAGAACAGAGTCGACGAACAGGTGATTCGATCAACGATCGACGATTACGCCTCGTTAGTTGTTATAAACCATTACGGATTGCTTGTAATAACCGTATAGATTACTTGCAATCGTTGATCGTTAATCGGATTACTTTCTGGAACGTAGTAGTTGTTGATTTAATTCCAAAGTCACGCTAGAGGCGCGGATAGCAGCAGCTATTAAGATATCAATCCGCGTAATAATTTCGTGCGCGACCCAGGGAAAACAAGGAACGCGGAATCGCGCGTTTTTTGAAATCACGGTCACGTGACAAGAGTGGTCGCGTACGCGTAGAAGCATCCGCGACGAATCGGTTGATTAAATTCGACCGATCGTCGACCAGATTTTCGACACGAATATGCTCGTGCGCGCGTCCATCGGCGATCGCGGGGCAATGTCCACGCGAAATGATTCACGCACAGAGTACAGGGAAAAAGTCTTGATTCACGCCGGTGAACCGTGCATTCTATTGCTGATTTTTATGCTCGCATTTTCGATGTTTGTTTCGATGCTCGCACACGCTCGAAGCAATTGCGTCGAAATATACTTCCGGTGTAACGAGCTGAAGCAGCGCTAGAGTCACGGTTAATGGCTCGTCGAGGATCGCCGATGCCCATTCACGGGCGTAAACGCATTGTGTTGGCTGTTGTGTTGCGTGTCCGGGAGTCGAACCAATGAAACTATGGAAACTATCGGGAACGATCCAGCAATTCATTGAACGAAGCGAGGAGCGTTGGCTGTCAATCCGAGGCCGAGTCCCGCTGCCACAGCGTGCTTGGCTCTGTCTCTGCGTGTCCCCGGCTGCCATTGTTTCTCGAATTGTCCGGTGGAGGCGGCGCATCGCGCCCTCGAAAGGTCGTCCATTACCTCCAGCTTCGCCGACGAGATTATCCGGCGCCATGGACGACGCCGCGTCTCTCTCTCGCGCGCGTTGATTCACGACGGTCGAAATTCTTCACCGAACGCGTTCCATGATCCTCGTTAACGAGCAACGATCATTCCAGTTCTCCGCCGTTAGCTGTCCCGGCGTGTGACGCGAAATCCTTCGGGGGAACAGTTCGACGACTTATTTAAACGGAAGTCCTCCTGCGCACCGATTCACCGATCGACGTCCGATTATCTCGGACGGATCGAGAAGTACGTGCGCGTCTGATTGATCATAATTGCGTAGCACTTTTTTCCGAGGAGAGCGTTTAAGAGTGATTTGTTTGCCGTCGGTAAACGATTCAGATTATTCTCGTGTACGCCGAGCGTAATCCATATTCGATGAAGTTTTTGACGCGATCTCGCTTTCCCGGGACACGCTCGTTGTATCGGAATAATACTCGTGTAAACGCGACCGGAGTTGTCCGCTCGGTTTTCGCGTGCGCACCTACGAACAGAGTCCTCGCGTTAGACCCCGCAACCGGTCATTAGCAGAAAGTATAATCTACCGGGAATTATAAGCTACCCAGCAATATCCTCCAAGGACTCGGACGTGTCTTCGGAGAAGGTTCTCAGCCTTGAAGACACTCTTATCGTGGGGGACCGACGCGTTTACGTACGGCCGCACGCTGGACAAACAAACAGGCAGCAAAACCGCGTTCGCTGAAATCATTTCTAGAAGGACGTCTCCTAGCATTCACCCGGAAGTCCCGGTGAAATTGCGGCGAGAGGACTCGAATTGTCTCTGGCCGAGCAAACAAAGATTCTCTCGCCGTCGGATTTCTGTGTTTCTAAAATGCTGTCCTACGTTGTTCCAAGATACCGGGGCAGGTCCGCGCGCGCGCGCGCGCGCGACAATACGAATTTTCTCCTCGACGTTCTCCTACCGCGTTTCTTTAAATCGCGCAGCGTCCGCCGCGGCAACAGGTGCGTCCCCCCAGGCTTCTCTTTATTCTTTGTTGTGAATCGCCTTGCACGAGTGCGCCCGAGTTCCAGCTGGACGGTCGTTTCCTTTTCCCCCTCGAGTCACATACCTGACTATCTCCGATCGAGCCCGATCGGGGACAATGGCCGCCGAGTCGAGCCGCCGAGTCGAGCCGCGTCGGCGAGCTCTCCTCTCGCCTCGCGAGGATCTCGTGGAAATCGCGCCGATACAACCGGGGTACTCTCTTCCACGTCGTTCTCACCTACCGTAGCCAGTCTCCGAATAACTTTAACTAGAAATATGTCAATTGATCCCTGGCCGATCCGACCGGTGACAGTCACACTCGATCGAACCCTGACATTTGCACCAGACCGCGCGGACCTCTTAATGCGGAATACAAAACTCTTGTCCACCTCCCATTACCATGTATAGAAATTCAATAAAAATGTACGCGATTGTTCGCCTGGGGTCTGTAACGCGATGAAAATTTATGGGCAAAATCGATGCGCATCGCGGAAGGTAAACAGGAAGCGTTAACGAAAGTTTCCAGTTTGCCGGTTCCGTCGAGTGGAAAATCATGGAAGCTCCTTCCCTTCGGATTTTCCCGTTTCCTCGTTTTCGTTGGAACAGATCCGATCGCTGGGAACGACCGAACGCTTTCACTTTTAATTCCCTGCGATAATAATGAAATGAACGAGATTCGCGGCGGAATATCGGACGGAACGCTGGCTCTCCCGGATACCGTTCGGACTCCTTCTAAAGAAAATGCGTTTCTATTCGTTGTTTGGTCTCGCCGCGAGTTTCCCTTCTGGAAGCTGCGTTATACGCGAATCGAGCAGCGAGATAAAAATTGATAAAGTAGATTCGGTGTCTACGTGCGCCAGAAATAAATACAACATCAACGGTCTACGATGTCTCTCTACGTTGTTATCGCCACGCGTTTCCCCAGATCGTGGTTGTTAGTACGGCACGGTGTAGCAACCGGCGAGGTGATTTTGCGAAAATGGCCACGCAAATTGCAACCGGTTTTCTTTCTCCGCACGACGCAGATCTCTCCGCGTATCCACGTTCCTCGGCGTGCGAAAACCACGGACGTTGACTCGTGGAAAGCAAAAGACCGCGCGCGGTCGAAGTCGCGAGAAACGGCGAGCGACGTGGCGCGGCTTCGGTCGCGCCGAACCGCGGAAAAACGGGGATCGACGACGAGAGCGGATAATGCCAGTAATTTCCGAGGACGGAGAATTGCCGCCGGAGAAAATGAATTCCGGATACGAAACGCTTCTGCGGTCCCGTCGGCCGAGAAACATGGCCGTCGCCGCGACCCTACGTCAAGCGTTTGCCTTCTCTTTTGCCATCGCTTTTGTCTTCGCGTTTGGTGGCATCCTCTCTCGAACCAGAAGAGGAGCCGGTATCAAAGAATTACGAGCCACCGAAGTTGCTCAAGAGTCGGAGGGGTGCGCACCCTTTGTCGCATCGGCGCCCTGCGGAGAGAGCTCTCAGTTTTCGGCCGCGGTCTCCTTCGGTTTGGGGTAGAAGGGTGGACAAATTGCATCGTCGTTCGTCGTCACCTTTTAATCGGATCACGCGGCTCAGGTGTCCGACGGTCCACACGGTGCGGCCCGGAAACCCGCTTTCTCTGGCTAAAATTCGATCTCTCAAATTTAACGCCCATTGAAATGCGACGTTACGATATCCAAAGCGAATTGGAACTTTTTACACACCGTTTATATAGAATATCAGGCATTATATTTCAAGCATGATTTTTTGTATATCGGCTGCAGCGAATTCCTAGTAAAATTTCTATAATTTCTTCAGCCGTTTGCAAGCAGCGCGTCGTATAAGTAACAATCGAAGGCTGCGAGGCCGCGGCGAACTCTTGCAAACCTGGCGTGCAGAATAATTTGAACAAATAGATGGCATCGGTATTTTGACACCTGGGTAAGCAGCGAAACGGTGTGCTCGCTCGTCGCTGACCGCTCGTATCCAGTTTCAAAACAAACCACGATTTTTCAGACGTTTCCTACGACCAGGTAGAAAACTGTTTCGAACACAAGCTGGCTAGTAATCACTTTGGTACGAGTTAGAACATAGAAACTTGCGAAATAAACACTTTTCTTCTACAGACTGCTACCGATGATCTCAATATTTTTTCGAGTGTCGGGAAAGAACTTTTCGATCTCCTTACGGATCACGAGTGGCCTATCTTTTTGTACAACCCACACCATGCAATAAAATAAAACAGATAAAATGAAACGAGGGAACAAAATCAAATGAAATAAAGTGGGAGAAATAAAAGACGGGAATAAAGTGAAGTAGAGCGGAATAAAATACAGGAGATTGAATGAAAGCATCGAGCCTCGAGCTTCGAAGGAACGGTGAAATAATTTCGGTGACGACAGGGTCGCATCTGGAGACACATGCGCGTGAGAAATCGGCGGCGAAAGGAGAAACGTGCCCCGGGGTTCGACCGAATCGCAGGGAATACGAGCTTCGACGCCCCGTCGCTCTCGACGCCTCCTACGGGCGGGGACCTCCAGTAAAATGGCCGCGGGCGAGCTGCGGCTCGACGACTCCCACGCAATTAAAAACTAAAGCTTCGTAGAAGCGTGCAAACGCGACCAAGTCGTGTGGCGGAAGCTCCGATTTTCGACTAGGAGAAGTCCGCGACGTTCGCGATCGCGCCGCCATGTTATTCCGTCGGGGAAACGAGTCAATATTTGCGGGAACGTCCACTTTGTTCCGCAAACACGGCGCGGACACGGTAACGCACGTCGACCGTCCAATTACTCGGCTCGTTCTCTTTCCGCTCCTCTTTTCCATCTTCTTCGGTTTCCTCGGCAGCCTCGGATTATTACGCGCGCAGTCTATTATTCGCGTCCGGCCGCCCCATGCCGGCCTTCCCCCGTCCATTCGGAGTCTTTTCTTTTTCGTCGTGCCTCCCCCTGCCCCACCCCTCTTTGTGCGGCTCACCCGTCCTCTATCGCGCCGGCTCGGATACCGCTAGGATTTAATGTATTCGGTGGGAAAAGGATTTCAGGATGCCGTCGCGACGCGAGCAACGGGCTTTGAAATCGCTGCGCCCATGATGCACCGAATCGAGCCTCGGGGACGGAAATCAAAGAGCCGGATGGAGCCTCGCAAATTGATATTTCACCGAACCGTTTCGCCGGACCCGGGATTCTTTAGAAATTCCTTGCGGCGGACCCGCGACGCGTAAGGCCGGGTTAATATTGCCGGCCTTGACTGTTAATTTGCCGCTTTCCAGGATAGTTCGAATTAATTTCTTAAATCTAATCGTTTCGAATTGCAACACGTGACACGATGTTTGCAGAACTTTTAGCTTCTTTTTTTTCACTTGACACCGAACCAACCGACGCGCGTTGCTTCATAAAAATCACCGGATCCGAGTCATCCAGACTTGTTGCTATTTTGATCGCAGCGAGAAATTTGGAAGCGGTAGTACCTTGACCGACACCACGGTAGGTGTTCGACGTTGAAATAAAAACGGAAGAGTCGTAAAATTATACCGCGTCGACGACGCTGGTCGGGACGATTTAACTAACGACGTCAGAATTCCAGCAGACCGTATAGAACGTCGTTTTCTCGACGAGAAAAATCTCGAGACTACGGACGCAATCCTGAGCGAGGTTTTTGCATCGTCGCAAAGAGAAGAAAAAAAAGGGAACGCATAACTACGTAGCTGTTTCTAGTTCTTGCGGAAACTGGCACGATGAACTTTCAAGGTATCGGAGCGGGCCGCATACGGGAGCCCATCGATAAAAACCATGCATCCATCTCCGCGCCGCGGCGGTTCGCCGTAGAACGTCGCGAGCGAGAGCATAGTTCGCTTTGGGTAAGCGCGCGGTTCTACCGACTTTCTCCTTTGCACTAATCGTCTACGAGGAATCGTTGACGAGTTATGAACGGGAAACATCGGACAATGAGAGGCGAGCTCTCTCGGCTGACGCTAAGAGCCAAAAGCGTGAAAAAATGCGAAATTTCAGGATATCGCAGAGGAGTTTGTAACATTGGACGTAGCGTAGCGTCGATCGCGTTATCCGTTCGTCGTCGTCGTCGTCGTTGTCGACGTCCTCGACGAGGGCGACCGAGCAAGATACGTAACTCGCGACCTTTGCCCTCTTCCGTGCATTACCGCGGCCCGCTCTCCTCGGCACGCCGCGGAAGTCCTCGTTCTCCTGGCCATTGGTCGTGTCCCGTGTTTGCGTCCGACTTCGATTTGCAATTTATGAGCTCGTCGTTTTACATTCCGGCTCGTCTTGCCGACGACTTTCGTGGCCGCCGCGCACTATTTTAATCCCTCCTCGTGCGCCCCCTGCTCTACAATTTCTTTGTCCGGCTTTTTATCGGGCAACGGCGAACGATTACCCGCTTCCTGCGACACGCGTAAACTTCCGTGCCCGAAATGGTTTTCTTCGATGAATATGCACAAGTACGAGCTCAAGTAAATATGGACGGACGATGTCGAAGGCAACGACGACGACGGCGACGACGGCGACGATGAAGGATCTTTTTCGGTTCGGACACGGACTGCGCGGTCTCCCGCCTCGATCTTTCTCGATCCTCGCCTTTCCGAGGATCGAGAATCGGTCGAACTACCCCCTGGAAATTTACGACGCTCTTTCGGTCGCACCTCCGCCCACCTAGCGGGCGATCACGGCAGAGCTTTACGACATGCCGCCCGTCCTTACTCCGTGGACGATGTCCGAGTGACCCGCGGACAGGTATCGACGATCGTTTGCCAGCCGGAGGGACTCCGGTATTATTTCTTCGGCGCCGTGGACCGTTTCTCGGTAGGAAACTCGAGACGATGCCCGCAATTATGCGGCCAATCTTTATGCGTTTACGAGAAAAAGGAGCAGGTGAAGTAACGGAACAATGAACAGACGGCCAAGAGTTTTTAACAGTCTGTTACAGTATTTCCTACTTCGCCGGGTATATTAACCCTTTGCAGTCTTCCAATCTTCTTTGCAACATTCTAGTAAAATTCATACTATTTAAAGTATAACTATTATATGGTTTATTTAATTTAGATAATTTAGTCTAGTCATAATAACAGTTCCGCAAGACGCGCAACGATTTCTCGGACGTTGCACGAAAATTAATGTAATGATTTCTGTACTCCGCGATTTCTGTCGTTGTCGGGTTAGCGGAAGCCCGATCGAAGGGACAGGTTCTGCTTCCGAGCGACAACGAACGGTGTTAGTTCGAGCTCCGACCAATTTTATTTGCAACTAGCAATGTCCGGTTCGGCCATTATAATCATAAAGTTGCACGTTCCGCTTCCGTTGCTATTAAATCGGCGATCGTTATGTAAATTCGCGTTTTTACAGTGCCACTTACAGGCATGGAACTGAAACGGAAACGCGGTACGCCTGCCGTAGACTCCTTTATATTAGATCGAAAGTAAAATAGAAGAAAAACTTCGTTAACGTTCCTCTGTCTTTCCTGTATCGTTCGTGCACGGTCACTTAGCGTTCGCTACGTTTTATTTCCTTTGGCAGTACTTAATTATCGTTTGGCAGTCTGCACGGTAATTTAACACCTCGACCTGTGTCGTGTCACCGGTACGTAAGCGGCGGAATTATTTTCTCGAATTTGGAAATTCGTTTCTACGCCCGACTCGTTGTCGATTTCTCGAATTCTAGCAACGCGATATTTCTCCGATGAAATTTTATTCAACGATACGCTTCAATATCGCCGCGTAACGCGTTGCCAGATTGTTGCCGCGACGGTCGAAGCGCGCGTTCAATCGGTCCGCAATTTTCCAGGAACGTCGACTAAAACCGTCGACTCTCGGCACACGTTTCCGTGATAATCGTTTTACGATTCCGTTGGTCTCGAAACCGGAAGAAAAATTCGGCGTCCTTTCGTGTCACGACGCCGCGCGCGACGTATCGTCGAACAGGCTCGTGCGCGCTCGACTGTTATCAAAACAGTATCATGGCTAAATTGTCGAGCAATCATTCGGAATTTACGTAATGGAGCGCCGACTGTCCCGGGTGTGTGTGTGTGTGTGTGTGTGTACGCCGCGAGTTACGCCACGAGACTTTATCGACACGTTGCCAAAGATAATTCAAGTCCGTCGCAGGTGGCACTCTCGTCTCTACTGAACTACCTTGATCCGTTAACCCCGCGTCAGGGAACCTGCTTATTAACGTTTCTTGCACGACATCGTCTAGCGTGCGCGCGCGCACACGACAGCAATAAGAGACCGTCCATGTGTCCCTCGCGATTCAGATCATCGTGATTACACACTACTCGAACGCGGTATGCGATCCTGGAATCGGATTATGTGCGAGACCCTTTTACATTTTTTAATTAAACTACGTTTACTGCATACAATGGACGTATTGTGTATTCATTCGACGATATCAATTTCCGTAAATTGGCTGCAAAGCGACGGGCAATGGTCTACGAATACGTTCGAAATGAACGCGCGAGTTCCGTGCGCTTTGCCCCTGTTGCCCCTGTGGGCGCGCAACCACGTCGACTGGGATGTCGGCGCGGTTGTAGGGTGCGCGGCGCGAGCCGATTACCGGCCGTATGTGAACCGTTACCGGCTGCCCGAAGCCTCGGAATGATGTTTGCGAGGTGGCACGATCGAACCTCGTCTCCCGGATCAGTTCGAACGTTTTCTGACCATTTATTTCGATGATTACAGGTGCTGGGAAGGCAACAGTCTATCGTACGGCCCATGGTAATGGACGAGAGCTGCACGCCTGGCACTGGCAGCGACAATCCGGCGGTCGCCGGAAGTAGCGGCGTCATCAGCGAAGCGGCGCTGGCTCACGCGCCAGCGTTAACCGAGAAAGCAGTTCGGGAATACGGAATCCCCCTCGAGCAGGTCATCGAGCAGGTAATCGCTATAAGCACGTTCTTTTCTCTATTTATTTCTTCACCCATTTCTATATTTATTTCTTCATTTATTTCCTCATTTGTAAACGAGTGTCCCCTGACGGCATACGTCAGTTTGACGTCTCATAGTTCTGCAAAATAAACTATAAAAAAGTTTGTTCAAATGAAAAAGTATCACGTATAGCGATCGTATAATATTGTTTGGAATATGCATCGCTAATTACGCAGCGAGTTAAAACGAACGTCTGTGTCCCATCGGGGGTAGCCCCACGGTGTAGCCTAACTGGTCAGCGGTAAGGTCGCGTTTTGGGCCGTACAAATAATTCAAAGTTTGAACAGGAAGTGACCTATAAAGATTACAATTTTTGACGAAAGTTCGAGGCATGGTGGTCGTCGATGTCCTGCGTGACGTCCGGTTCTTCGCCGCGATTCGTCGTGGACGGACAAGCGCCTCTGAGACAATGCCTCCACCCAGAAGCCTGCAACAAAGACATCGAGCTGCCGGAACACTACAACCAGTTCCACGATCTCCGCAAAGAATTCGTCGCCTGTTATTCCACCCACGGGGAGCTCTCGACCTTTGGAATACAGGAGATGTTGGAATGTATCCTTTTACGAGTCTCGGCTTCGGCTTTCGAGCGCGTGCACAACTAACAATTTTTAAGGGAACGCGAGCAATCGTTTACGACATTAACACAGCGATGCTCGGGTCTGTCGAGACCCAGAGTATAATTACTAGTCTGTGGATTTTTCTGCAGAAAGATAAAAATAGTCTGCATGAATTGCATTTCTTGAATAGTTTTATCGGAGTCAAAATAATATAGCTTTGAGTTCTCTTAATCATTTTATTGTCTTAACTTGCAACTATACAATTCTAATACGTAAATGTCATAAATCAGCAGTCTACTAATTACTATTGTTTGACCGTTTTAATTTCTGATAATTTCCGTATTAAAAAAAAAAAACTACCGACTCTAGAACGAGTACGTTAAACAGAAACGATGCGTACGTTATTATTTCGGACTGTCTCCGACTCCAAAGGTTTAATAAGTTACTTCGCGTACACGTGAAGCTGACGATGGTCGCTCGAAGGGTCATTTTTTCGACTGGAGGGAACATAAAAAGAATCATAACAATAGGATTGTCAATTCAGGGATCTTCTCCGCCCGATCTACGTTGCCCCCACTCTCGTCTCACCCCCGACCATAAACATCGGTACGCGTGCCCTCTGCACCCGGAATACAGTACTAGAGGGACAAACCGCTCGAGGGGCCCCCTGTGGATACCGTTGTTTCTCGATCCCGAAAAATCCGTCGGAAAGACGAGGACCGTACCGCGATTAATAATTCGATGAATATCGTTGCGTGCGCGCGTCGTTGTTAACGTGGCTGTTTTCGGCGTCCCCTTGGCCGGATCTCCGTCGCCGGGTTACGTTTCGACCGATCAAAGTCGAAGCTTCGGTTTTTGATAGCACGCGGCCGCCTTAAGGCCGTCTGCTGTTGCGACGACTATGCCCCGACCGAGAATTCCAAGGCGCGCGCGGCCGTTAGGCGGCGCGACAGAAGTCGAATCCCAACGTATCAAACAATCCAAAGTCAGTCTGCAGACGAGTCGAGAGCCGAGGGTGTGCGTGTCACGTTAATTACGCTCCCGCCGCAGTAGTACGCGACATCGTGTACATCGACGTCGACCCGACTCGCGTCACGTGCCTTTACGAGTCTGTTTCCCAGTACGAGGACCGGAGTGAGCTCTGTGCGACTATTTTGTTCCTTTCCACAACGTTCGTCGTCAACGGACGGCGAGAGAACCACCCTGCGTTCTCAGCGTTACCTCGAACGCCGCGCAGATTCCAACTTGAACGGAGGTATGTTCATATTTTCGTATTCTCGTTTCGACCACGTACGCGCAAGCGTTCGAAGGGCACGATTCCGTTCGATTTTCCACGCGAACGGCTTTCTTCCCGTAACCTTCTTGGAAAAATCTCCGTCGTCGTGATATTATTTTGGTGTTACCGCATACACACATGGTGTAATTGATCGGCAGGCGGTGCTACACGCTCGTACTGGAAATATTTCCCGGTCGTGGCCGATGCTCCGCGACGATCCTTTGTGTTTCAACTGTTTTGCATACGTGTTATCATCGCGGAGCCGTCGTTCGCGTGTACGTTGCCGCGCAAAGATTTCAAACGACTTTTCCACCTGGAATCTTAACCTTTCCAGAGGTGCACACCTCTGGAGACACGCGACCCGACTTATTTCTCTCTTTGCGTAACCCGCGGGAAGAGCAACTTTCGAGCCTCGTTGAAAACTGGTGGAAACGGCCGAATTCGAACGGAATTCCAAGTGCCGTTCGAGTGTCGAGTGTCAACGGGTCAGGGGCGGCTTGACGTGGTCCTGTTTAGGGGTTCTGAAAGTGAGCCGCGACAGCGAGGACGATCGTCTCCAAACAAATATTTCCTCGGTAAGGTGTCGAGAGAGCAAACTCGTTCGTCGACAACGTCCACGCAGTCTCCGTTACCTTTTGAATCCTCGCATTTGCATGGAACGTGCGTGTACCGTGGGTGAGATTTCATCCGAAAGAGGAAACGTTCTCTAGCGCGAATGCAAATGGCTACCTGTCCGTGGATTAAATCCAACCGCGACATCAGACTTCTCGCGTCGAGAATATGGTATTATAATCGTTCGATCCCCGACGCGTGTGTATCATATTTGCCGTGAACAAAACGAAACCACCTGTGGCCGCTGTGATACAACACGCGTTGAATATCGATCGACGCCAATGCCGAGTCGAGTTCCCGATTTGCCTCGTGGTTGTTCGGGGCCTATAATCTCTAGTTTCGTATTCAATTTGAACCCTCCCTGCTCCCCTCCCCGTCGGTCTGTTACCATTGACCGGTGCACCCATGGCACACGACTAAGACGAAAAGATGGAATATCAATTAATCCTTCTTAGCGTCTTAATTAACCGTGTTCTCAGCGGCTACATAAATGCTTGTCGCGTATCAATCTTTCTGTCCTATAAAGGGTTAATGTCCCCGGTTATTGTAAACAAACCGGGAATAATGCATACATGATACAATAATGCCACTTTCCCAAACGGTATTTTTAAAGTAGCGGTTCTCAGTTCCTCCTTTCGTAACCAAATTACCAGCAGACAGTTTCGAATGGAAATTCTTTCAAATACAATGTACGCCGTAACTGTGCTTTATCGAGATATTGGCAATGTCTATAAATGTATTTTGTATTTTCCTAGCGGAGCCTGTTTCCATTGTCGTTGTCCGAACAATAATAGTCCACTGTACGTCTATGGGAAGTATTTAAATATCGTGGACAGGGTTCACGGGAAAAGTGCAATGTTTCGAGATTTTGGCGGAGTGCAGGAGAGGATTCCGAGGGTAGAATTGAAATTGGGCGAAATTGAAATGTTCGCGGCACGAATATCAATCGAAGTTGACTTAAGAAAGACCCAACGAGTGGACAACGCAGTCTTATCACGCGCGGAACACAGTTTAAAGGTCAACCTGGCGGCGGAGATATTGGTAACAGTCCGAACGAGATATACGGATAATTACGCGCGCAGCAAGTTCGTTCGATTTCTTGGTATTCCAGCTACTCATCCTTGATGCGTAGCTGGCATTCATCTTGACAATTTTTCTGCACGTTCAGCAGACTTATCGCGCGCAATTTCTTTCGACACGCGAATTATTTCGATCGGCTCATCATCGTTTGATTCGAACTAGCAGCTAGGCGAGATAAAATTTCTGATTGGGCCATGAATCCGGATCAATTTTCAGCATCGATGTTCATGGAATCGATAACGAGCTCGATAATGTTTAGAGACTCGTTCGATATCACGGTACACCTTGCCCGCTTATGTAAAAGATTCTCATCGATTATCAGAATCTCCGGGCATCGAATATTATTTCGTCACGGTATCGTCGATCGCTTTACGAACACACTTGTTTATCCTTGACCAGCGACGATCAGATTTTGGTTTGCCGTCGGATACGGAGAACGATTATCACGTGAAGGAGATGCAGGACATGATCAGCGTGATACAGAGAATGATTAAAGATGGTAGGTGTCTTTTCGAGAACGGGATGGATACATTCACGATCTTCCTTCGTGATAATGACGCTGTGTGATGAAAACGAGAAGAGTGCGAGCGAGAGAAAAGAAAAAAAGGAATTGATATCTAATCTACGTCGTGCGACCGATAGCAAGAGTCTTTTGTAATTAAAAAATTCTGGCGTGTGTTGGAGAAGAAAACGACTGGCCCGGTTGTCGAAAGATTAAGGTCCATTGCTAATACGGGATTCGCGTGTAACGAAAATACAGTCTGTCACGAAAGTCTTCGTACACCCCCTAAAATGATTTTTCTAAAAAAATGTATGTCCCAAAGGTGTTCGTACACTAAAATATGAAGGAGTAGATCTAGTAAATTTGGAATAATAATTTTAAGGGGTGTACCAAGACTTTCGTGACTGACTGTAAGTTCGGCGATTCGCTTCGATCGTAAATGGATAACTTTTCACCTGCGCGCCACAGTCTGTATTCTATGCAACGTGGCTTCCACAGTTTTGTTTGAAAATTGTTGCACGAACGGTAAAACGTACGAATACGGAATCCGAAGTTAGATTATTCACTCCCGTGTCCGTAAAGCTTCTTCGCTCTCCGCGACCGGCACGTGGATGGACTATGAATCTGTCCTTTTTCAGCCGTAGCACGACGAGTCACGTGACTCTCTTCAAGGCAACATTTTTCGTGGAAGCTACAGCTCGCACTCTGCACATTGTACGGGGCATTCGAATATTTTTCGAATCGTCTGTCGAGTGAAGCAGACAATGTTGTATCGATACCCGACTAATTCGATCGTCGGATTTCTTTTTAAGTATTTCATTTTACGAGACAAAGTAATCGAACGGGATATGCTAACGATCCGTTGGAATATTTTCGTAATATCCTAAACATTCGAACGCGTTCGAACAGGTCCGATCGAAAGCCGGTTTTCTTGTATGGATAACGTTAACTGTTCCGCGGAGCATTTTTCGCCGGGATGATACGAATCTTTGCCGTTTATCGCACGCGAATAACGAAAGGCGAATCGACGAAAGAATAGGGCCGGAACAAGAGAACGGAACGGGAGAAAAGAGAGGACGACGGGCGACACGTCTCGGGTCCGCGCATTGGTCTCTTATGCGTGTTCATGGTTTATGAGTCGTGGGTCAAGCTGTGTAACGTTATAAGCAGCGACGGCCATAATGTACTTCTTATCACAGCGGTGCTCATCCTCGCGCATCGTTTTCAAACCCGGCCGACGCAACGGTCGACGCCAGATAGATTTTCGTTTTACTTTCGCTCTTAATCCGCCGATAAAATATATCTGATAACGCGAGATAAATTTAAATGTTGCCTCGTTATACTTTTTTTTCGGCATCGACGCCGTGTAGCGAAAATAAGTGGCGCGCAACGCAACTGCCACGCGATCCCGCGGAAGGTATAAGGACACGCGAGTTTCGCGACGAGTTGGCAAATCGTCTACAATTCGCTTGGTCGCGAGAAATTCGAGTGAAACCACCGGGTGTATACGGTTACACCGGAAACGCGTAAGCGGTCACAGTCGAGATACACCGGAACGACCGTTACTTTTCGCGGGAGAATCGATTCGAACGGGAGGATCGAACGAAAGACGAGCGAAAATTGTTCGCGAGGAATCTCTGTCCATACTATTAATACTGGGATGTTTTTGTTGTAGGTCACGTCTTTCAAACCCCCGAAGTAGTTAACATTGTTTTAGAACCTGGTATATGGTGAGTTTTATTATCGATCAATTTGAAATCACTCGAAATCGATCTGCGAGATAATAATCGGCCGATTCTCTTTGCAGCTCAAAAGATGAAGAAGTGGATAACGGCTGTGTAGTGAGAGCACGTGGTCTACCTTGGCAATCGTCCGACCAGGACATAGCAAAATTTTTTCGTGGCCTAAATGTTGCCAAGTAAGTAGAACTTGTTCGCGGCTGTGCCGTGTTATCGTTATCGAAGATTTAATTGTAACAACTGTATTTGTGTACAAGCTACTGGGATCCGTTTCAAAAAGGTAAACATCCATATTTGTCGTGTAAATAGTCACCACCCCCGCCTTGCTAGCATAGCCGAATCCTGATGTGCGAACGCCGCGAAGTTTAACGAGATGCTTGCGTTGTTTACCCTGGCCGAGAATTAGTAAACAATCTTTTCGAAAAAGATTCGCTTGTTTATGTCTTATGCAATGATAAGCGCAATCTTGGGTCACGGATCTCGCTGTATAATGTAACGACTCCCATGGTCGTTGTGGTTGTAACTCTCGTTTCGATTATCCGTCGTTTAACGATCCCCAGAAGCGCGCACGGCGGTGTTTCCCATTCGATTGAAACGTTCTGTTGCATTCCAGGGGCGGTGTAGCGTTGTGTTTGAGTCCTATGGGAAGACGGAACGGTGAAGCGTTGATCCGATTCGTTAACAAAGAACACAGAGACATGGCGTTGAAGAGACATAAACACCATATGGGAGGACGGTACATCGAGGTGTACAAGGCTTCCGGGGAGGACTTTGTCGGCGTCGCTGGCGGCACGAGCGGAGAAGCTCACGCATTTTTATCCAGGGGAGCTCAGGTCATTGTCAGAATGAGAGGCCTGCCGTACGATTGCGTCGCCAAGCAAGTGGTGAGTCGAAAGTTAATACCTTGTGGATGAAATATTTGCTTGTGGTTATCTCTTCTATCTTTGACTGATTCACGATTCTTTTTCACAGCTCGACTTCTTCTTGTCCGGACAAAAGCCATGCCACGTCTTGGATGGCGAAGACGGAGTGCTGTTTGTGAAAAAACCCGACGGCAGAGCGACCGGCGACGCGTTCGTTTTGTTTGCGAAAGAAGAGGATGCCGTGAAGGCTCTAAGCAAGCACAGAGATTGCATCGGTACCCGGTATATCGAGCTGTTTCGAAGCACAATCGCGGAGGTTCAACAGGTGTGTGCGTCGGTTCGAACGATGCGGGTAGAGTGAATCAAGAGCCCGGACAGAAGCGAAAATAACTGTTGATTTGCATATCGATTCTAGGTTCTGAACAGGGCGATCGACCCGAAACAGGTGGTGCTACCAACCCCGCCGATTCCGCAGCTTCCTCCTATTCTTCCTCAGCATATCATCACGTCTGGCACGCGCAAGGATTGCGTGCGGTTGCGCGGCCTTCCTTACGAGGCTCTGGTTGAGCACATTCTAGAGTTCATGGGTGAACATTCAAAAAATATCGTCTACCAAGGTGTTCATATGGTATACAATGCTCAAGTGAGTGGATGCATGTACCTCTGTACCGACAGTGTTTCATAACATACACTCAGGGCTGGTGAAACGTTTTTCGATGCTGTGCAGAAGACGAGTCGACTAATAGATCTGGTTTTCAGGGTCAGCCTTCCGGCGAGGCGTTCATCCAGATGGACAGCGAGAGCTCGGCGTTCGCGTGCGCGTCGCAGCGACATCACCGGTACATGATCTATGGGAAGAAGCAACGATACATCGAAGTGTTCCAGTGCAGCGGGGACGATATGAATCTGGTATTGACAGGCGCGGTAACGCCGCCGTCGACCAAGGCTCTGCTATCACCCGGTACGTTGACCACACAAACTCCCGCGACATTGACGCATCCGCATCCGCACCCGCATCCACCACCGCCGACGCCGGTGCCGGTGCCGGTGCCGACGGCGCAGCCTCCCTTGTGGGACATTCACGCGTTAGTACAGGCTCAGGCGCAAGCACAGGCGCAAGCTCAAGCCCAGGCTCAGGCGCAGGCGATTCGAAATCAGGACTTTTGGCTGATGGCCTTGGCCTCGAATCCGCCGCCCACATCCACCACTCCGTCTCCGACATCGTCGGTTACGACTAAAACACTGGCCTTGCCCGGACCAAATCCTCAGCATCAAATCCCAGCGTACGCGATGACTCCCCCGGCCGCAGCAGCCGCCGCCGCGGCCGCGGCCGCACTCCACGCTCAACCGCCGACGCACACGCCGTTCCTCTTGTTCAATGTCCCATCCAGAATCCCAATACTGAGGGCTCCGACGCCTCACAGTCTCCTGACGCCCATCGTCCAAGCGGCACCCATCAATCATGCCGCTATCATGGGTCTAAAACGCACTTGGGAGTCTGCATTCCCACCGGATTCACCTGGCACTGTCGCGAAACGGGCCACCTGGCACACACCCGCGACCGCGTTTGCCCAAACACCGGCCACCGCGCCGGGCTTGCCTTATCCTGCTCAATTTTATCCGCAGCTTTGATCGATCCGCGGATACCAATCGCACCCGAAATCTTAGCCGTCGAACGCGTGCTCATTTATATACTAACGTTATACATATTGTTCAATGTCGCCTAGATCGGCTCTTTTCTCTGACGGGACTAGTTTCTTCAGAATTTCTTTCTCTCCGAAAAAATAGACGTTTGTCGAACGTCTCCCGTTTCGTATAGCCAGGCAGTTCAACATGTTCAGAGAATAGATACGTTTTTGCGGTACATAACTTTACTCATTGTAGTTATCTAAAGACATTCCGCATGATACTGTCGTTTAAGAGGTTTTGAACTCTCTCCTACCGCGACTGGAAAGTGCACGGTGACTCGGTCGACTTTATCGCTGACAAACGCCTCTGTCGGTCTCACCGATTCTTTTTCTAGAGCATTATTTGTCTCTTTAGAAGTTGGAAAATTTTAATTACATGCAATTATACGTAGAACTGTCTGTCAGGCGATGTAGTCGCGAGCGCCGGTTGCTCTTTTCTCATACTCGTTTTCCATTTTGATACTTATCGACGAGCAACAGTACTTAGAGTGTCTTACGTGTTATATTCTTATATATATATATATTTTTTCCTTTCTGGTTTCCAAAGGTTCTCCGACGACCGAAAATTCGTTGTCTTCTTTTTGTTGCCTCGCCTTATCGTCGCGATGCGCAACAAAGTGCCTTGAAACTCGAACGAGGGGGTCTCTTCCTCTTTTAGATTTCTTTTTCGGAGGTCGTTGCGCGATTTATATGCATATGTAAATATATACATATAAATTTATATATAAATATACAAAGTATCTGAGTGTAGATACAGAAACATACACACCTATATATGTATACATATACATATATATAAAGACGTATGTCCACATGTTTATCTATACATATGTATGTGTACACATATAAGAACAATTTATATATTTTGCTAGAAATATTTTTATTAGCGAGTAAGCAATGGACATTCCATCCAATGTTAACGAGTTTTTAAGCTCCGATCCGACGGAGGGTAGCTTCTCCGTAATTACGCGGCATCTACTTTACGCATAGCCTTAATATACAAACGGAAACGAAAGGAGATAAGCTTGGACGATGTGTAATGGCACTCGACCTGGCATCGACAAATTTTACGGTCCATTTCACAGATCTATATTCTACCCAGAGATCGTCGAAAGGCTCGATCAGGAGCCAGGTAATACTTTGACGAATAGGATATTCAGGGCTCGAAGTTCATCTTTCATTACTTTGTAGAAACCCTTCCGTTTCGCCGACAGACGCGTGATTGTGATTCGACTTTGGGGTCTGAGAGACTCTCCGACAAGTCGCGGTCGATTATCAAAAAGTACTTACTAAGTAACCGTACGTTCCCCTATCAGTGTCGGGGGATCATTTCACCCGCGACGCTTCTCCACGGCTCGAATTTGTGATAATTGGTGAGAAATCGGATAAAAGACGAATCGGTGTCGAGCGTGTGGACAGGCAAGAGCTCGTTAAATGTTGTTCCGATCGAACACTGCCATGCCCGGGAAGATCTTCCAGCCGCGTTCTTCTTTTCCTAGGCTGTGTAGACCCGCGTTCGGCACTGACATCCTCCACGATGTCAGAGAACCAAGACGATGGAGTTTGAAAATCGGTTTCGATTCCGGCGCGATCGCGTAACCAGCGAAGTGCTATCGGTGATCACAATTTCTCCTTGCCACGCGTATCCCTGTGCTCCTTCCTTCTCCTCTTTTATTTTTTTTCTTCTTCAAGTTTGTCTCTCCTCTTTACTTCGTACACGTACAACGGGGCAACAACGTTCGAACGATCGTTGTTGCCTCGGCGGTCCGAAATCCACGGGTATAGAGATGACTAATTTGCATGTTTTGTGGAGGGACGTGCGTACAAGTACCTGTAACAATCTTTCTTTTTGTCGACCGTCATCCGTTGCCGGACGATTACGCGACTGTGTCGATTTCGTCTTCCGTTTCGTTCGATCCCGCTCTCGAATGGCGCCCGAGTATTCGGTCGTCGCGCGTCGGACTTCGTTGTCCTTACGAACGCGAGTTTATCGTCCGGATGGAAGATGATCCGAGAAAGGATTGGACACGTTCGTTCCAATCTCTCGATCGTCTCTTCCCCCCCTCCCAGACTATTGAAACGATCCTTTCTCCTGTTCCAGACTTCTACTCCAGAGCCGTCTTCCACCAGCTCCCGATCCCTCGATCCCGCAAACGTACACTCACACGTACACGTACACCCACACCCACACCTACAGTTCTGCTCTCGGTTTGACAGGATGCGGGATTAGCGTATCGCATATAGATAGAGTCGAGCAGTAGTATACCTTGGTACACGCTCTACCAGCCGGAAACGTTCGATCGGTTCCCGAATGTTCGATCTAGTAGCGATGACGACACACGACAACTTTCGTAGAAGTGCAATAATTCGACGAGGACAACCATGTTGGAGAATCTTTCAAAAAGAGTTCTTCGAGCGAAATGTTCGGTCGTCGAACGATTCCAGCTGGTAGCCTAGGTCCTGTTTTGTCGTTACAAAAGTGACGGAGGCGGCCGCGACTTCCGAGAACCGGTCAACGAAACCGGAAGCTCCAACCGTCTCCGGCCACCATCATGCAGACGCGACTCGAAAATCGGATATGCCTGCCGATACATTTACCGTCGGGATTATGCTTCCTGAGTCGGCTTCATCTAGCATTAATAGACATCTTAGAAACTAGATCCGCGGTGGCGACGCGAGACGCGGGATCCGCTTAATTATATGCGGACACCATATAACGGTGATTATTGGACTGCGGATCTCCCTGATAAAGATTTGTTTGCGTTCGTCGCAAAGGACGGAAATCGCGTCAGAATTTATTTCTTTTTCCAATGATCGTAAGATATTTGAGACTCGTGCAATGAGAACGATTTGCTTATTTGTTTGTTGCTTGAAATTGTGCTACTCATTTTGTGTCAGAAGTGCGTCAAGTCCGCAGTCTAGTGATAAATGTACCGAAGCATAACAGACGGTCGGGTCCGTGGATCCCTCGTTTCGCATCCCTCCGTTGCGCAGTGCTCTAGAACGCGGTAATGTTTGGCCAATCAAATTATAAACGTCTCTTTCAATTCGATCAAATTAATATAGACTTTAAAGTTGCAACTGTAAGGTTTGTGTGATGTCATAAAGAAATTTTAATATCTATCATACTCTACCGTCTTTTATAAATCTTTGATGCTTGAACGTCGAGATATAGAAGATTTTTTTATGAAAATTTAGATTGAAAAATTGTTTCTTTGGCAAACAATTGCCCGGTTTGAGAGTGCTGCGCGTTGGGGCGTACATTGGTGAGTCCTTCGGACGCGAGTCGAATGTATCGCGACTGGACCGCGGGCGTCGCGCGATCCATTTTTTCCGTAAGTTCGTGGATCGTCGACGCCTTCGTCCGTCGCGTCGAGATATTTACTTCGAAATACGGCGGAGCTCCGTTTATCGGCGAAGATAGGTCGGTGTACGCGTGGACGGAACTCCGCTGCACTTTCGTCACAGATCACTGGCGGGACCGTACGGCAAGACGCGCCTACCTCGATGAACGAGACACATCGAATGGGCGGGATTATGCGCCGGTGCTCGAACATCCGAGCTACGGTACGTTCGCGAACATATTAAAAAGAGTAAACAAGACAAAATAAAATAAAAGCACAATGCTATTAGCCAAAGTTCGCGCACCGTCGCGCAAGACCGTCCGATCGTGTGCTACCTGCCATTGGCTTTCGCTGGGCACTCACACACACACACGAGCCGTATTATACACGTATCCCGCAGGCTATCAAGGGAGAGAAAGGGGAAGAGTGTGTGTGCGCGTGTGTGTGGCTCGGTGACGAAAGGAGGAGAGTGATTATTATCGGAGTAGCAATTTGATGGTACACCGCATCTCCTCCTCCGTACTAACTCCAAAATATTTGCTGATACATTCGATGATGGCCGTGGCATTTTTCTCCTCCCTCCATTATTATTGCGTGGGGATGTGTGTCGTCTGGTTTCTCTAATTTTTTTTTTCTCCATTTTTATTTTCAATTTTATTCGATTTGATCTGATTTGATTTCATTTTATTCTCTTTATTAATAGTGAACAGCTAACCTCGGTGACTGACAGTGTCGTCCCTCTCGCAAATTTACATTCTTAACTCATTGTCGTCGGTTCTGTGATTTCGTCGGTTACGTTGTTGTCGCTATATCTGCTCGGAGGCTGGCACCGCTCTGTGACGGCGCGATCTTCAATTTGTCGATCGGAAGAACACCTTTTCTTTTTAGTATATCGTGGTCAGGGACTTGTTCGCGCATGGTAAATGGAAACGGGCCCCTTGTCCCGCTCGAGAGCGTCCCCTCGAGGCACTCGCGCGGGCCCCCGCCGCACAGGCTGTCGCGAACGTTTGATCTCGTTTAGCCTTTCGATCGAATCTCGAGGGTGCGTCGATCGCGGGTCAGACAAGGGGCCGAGAGGACCGCGACGACAACTGCAGATCGCGACTGTCCCGGCGAGAGTGAATCTTTGCAAGTGAATTAACGATCTCGCGTACCGCGATGTGAAACGGGACCGGTTCAATTCTGTGCGACACTTTTCCCCTTAACCACCCTTTTGCCTATCTAGTTGTTCTTTTTTCTGTTTTTTTTTTTTTTTTTTTCCCTCTCAAATCATACATACGATAATGTCTTTTTTTTTAAATTTCCTCCTGCCCCGATTGCGTTTCATCCAACTGGGATTGATAGAAAATACACTTTGACACACACGCGCATACCTTAGACACACTGATACATGTTACACGGACGCAATATATTTACACGCGCAAAACACGGACACACGTACAGAAGTAATGTTTACTGATCTTTTTTTTTTTACCCCTTGTATACACTTTTTTTTCTGTATATCGACGATTTATATTCGATGGTGATCATGTTTAATAAATGTGCCTTGTGGACATACATATCTTTTTGCTTGCCGGGTTGGTGGACTATTACCCCTTGATTATATTATCCTCGCCTGGGTGGTGGTAATTTTCCCGACGATATCTCGGTTATTCGAGCAGATCGATAAACGTTGTTCTATTTTTAGTTTTGTTTCTTCCTGTTGCTGATAATATTTCGACATCCCTCGATAGCAGGAACATTCTGTCTGCCTTTCGGAACGGTGTTTTTACCTCGTGGTTAGAATCGAGATCCCGAGGAAACGGATGAGACGACTATCGTCGGATGGGATCTCCTATGGGGCGTCCGAAAATTACGACCACCGTATCCCTGTTACGTTCTATACATTTTTTTTTCACTGGGCTCGCAGGTATCTTTGGTGTCTACAGATCAAGTTGGAGATTTCTGTGTCGTAACTCTTGCTTCCCTCTCTCTTACTATCTCTGTGTCTCTCTTTTCTAGTCTCTCTCTTTCTCTTTAATTCTCTCTGTCTCAATTTCTCTTGCTCACATGTTATAGGTTCTTTGTCGCTCTCTCAACCTCTCTCTCTCTCACACACACAAACACACATTCTCTCTCTCTCTCTCTCTCTCTCTCTCTTTTATTTTGTTGCTGTAGCTGTATTTTCCAGCCTACTGCCTATTTTCATGTTAAACCTTCCCCCGATTGTTGGGTTGATCCGTCATCTTCCTCCAGTTCCTCCACCCCGTCCAAACAAACGGTCACGGATCCGCGGATAGCTAACAATTTTTATGTCGACATTAACACAGCGTCTAGCTAAGCCTGCGATTAGATCTAACATTGTTGCCGAGCATTTAGTTCACATTGTCATCTAATTTACGGCCGGGCTATACGGATCAGTACTCTGTTGTGTCTCTCTCGTTGCGATGGCTCGCGTTTACACCGCTTTCAAACGACTATGTTGCCTTTGTTTTTTGTTATTTTTTTTTCTTAACATTTCAATTGTAACCGAACGTGACCGGTTCTCCTTGATCTCCCTAGCTTGTACCTCTCCCCCAGCGCGTCTTTTAATTTTTATCGATGCTGCGAATCTACGTGCGAGTCTAAACGAATCTTTGTGATCTTTCAAAAATCTTCTAATTTTCGGATCTGTTTCATTTTATGTCGCACTGGAGACGCACGCATCTGTTTCCTCTTAATTACTGCTGAGAGAGGGAGGGGGGAAGAGAGAGAGAGAGCAAGAGAAAGAGAGAGGTGGAGAGTGAGAGAAAGGTGAGAGAGAAATGAGAGAATGAAAGAGATAGGGAGAAAGAGAGAGAGAGAGAGGGGGAGAGAGAGGGAAAGTCTGAGTGAATTTTTGGTGATTTGGCAGAGGGGGCGAAATCGCAAGTTGGTGCTACATATTTATATATATTATATATAAAACATACGTATATATCGTGTTACAATGGTGCAGTGTCGATTGCTGTTTGGTAGCGGGATCTACAAATACTAACTTCTGTGCTTCCAGGTAGGCCAAGTCCAAATCATTATTCCTTTGGACGACGGGCTGCTCTACGATCCGAGTGAACCGAAAACGCATCGACCGTCAAATTATGGGAACATTGTTTTTCAAAAGAGAACGACACGCGACTCGCAGAAAACTGCAGAATTCATTTTCTTCGTCTTGCGAGGGTGGTTTCACACGGACCGTAGAAAACCGTCGTATTAATCGTGAAATCGTGCAGGTTGCGGGAACTCGCGAAGGAATGATCATGGCGTCCGATCTATACATTGTATATCACTAACGAGAAAGAAAACTGGTAGGAGAATGAAACAGAACACGGTCGGAAAATAGAAAACGGTCAAGTACGATCTCGGAATTTTTCTTACTCCATTCTCTCTGCACGATGTCATCGACCACGGATCGTGGTGTGGTTACATAGTTTGGGCACTTTTCTTACGTTTTGTACATACATTAGAATCTATGGGTGTTTATTATTACATCAGGCCTTATTTTTGTAATTTGGGAGTCTATTAATACGAAAGAGGAAAATTCCGTTCGCGCGCCCTTCGGTCAAGAATACTCGGTCAATAAATGAAAGGCTCGTGGTTACTAATTAGAAGCATCTCGAGGAGGGGTTCGAAGTTTGAAAGGGTTGTCTTTCTTTTTTTATCGTCGTGGTCGTAAACTCTTGACCGAGTCCCAAAGGTTCCCCCGGGACGCGAACAAGATCGGGTCGAGGAGGAGCCTTCGGGATGGTTTGGTTTCGACGAATCTTGTTCTAGAATCGAATCGATGTGGTTCAGCTGGACCATGAAGGTTGATTGTCTTCTTTGTTATACCCTTTAGGGGGCACGATGTTGCCACCGCCACCGGTCGCGATATTTCCGCCTACAGCTGCGATGCTACCACGTGGACCGCCGCAGTTTGCAGCCCCCTATCCGACACCGATATTTTATTGGCCATACCCTTCGCCGCCAGTCAGCCCCACTAATTATTACAATCCGGCTAATGTCGGCGGAATCGCGGCCATTCCGCAGCAGGCAGCGTTGGTAAGTGTATCGTTATTTCTTTCCTCCGTTCTCGTTATGGGTTTGCTCGGATTTCGCTGCAAGCGGCTTGCTAGAGCATTTCTTGGCAAATATCATCGAAGGTATCGAAAACGTCCCAGTGGCGATCCAAGTTCTCGAGAATCCGTTCGCTCTTCTAAAGCAGCATTTTCGACTTTCAGTTGACTCCTGCCGAGTGTCTTCAGCTGGGGCCAGGGGCGACAGTTCCTGGAGCTACCACGCCCACGCCGGAAACGCGTATCGAGGCGTTCCTTCCACGAATGGAGCTGGAGAAACGCATACCTGTTCCTGCGCCCCCGCAAGCGGAGTGCAGTCCGTTCGTCGAAGTATTCATGGTCTGATGATCGCGGTGTCGGGCTAGCAAGACGCGGGAACATCTCTCCCGATCATCGAATCAAGTCGAATCAACCGTGTAAACCTTTAGCCTCGCACGACAAAAACTTAACTTGCGTCTCCTACTTTATCTGTTCTTCTTCGTTTTCTACCGAATTAGCGTACGCTAGAATCGTTGACGAGGCCTGGAAAGGTGTATCCAGCGCGACATGATTTTACTTTCCTCGTCTTCGAAGAACGCTGCAACCCCCTGCATGCAAATCCACCGTGTCACCGGGTGGCACGTTTCTTTCTAGTCTAGAGACAGATGCAAGTCGACGTAGCACAATAGCGCGCAGTGACTTTGTTTCTTTCTCGTTTGTTTCGGGTGTTCTAAAACGGAACGCGCAAGCAGCACGTTCTTCTTCTTCTTAGCATCCCACACCCACACGCCACGATGGTCGTTGTTTCCGGGTCTCTATTGCGCCTGGTCCCCCTCCGCCCTCGTTCCTCGAGATTTCAATTCGAGACGCGAGCAGGCAGTCGATCGGCCGTCGCGGTGATCTTATCGATAATGCGTATACTCGGCTCATTTGATTCGTTCGAAGACCAGTAGTTGGACTAATATTGAAATCAGTACGATGTCCACTGTACACCATAGACGGATCTAGATTCTAGATTCTACGTTCTTCAAACCGAAGGTGTAACCAGGAAAAGGGTATCATGACAGTAGACAAGACAGTAGTAGAAATTAATCGTACTTTTAGAGCAGTGCGTTCACGTCGCAAAGTTCCCGGCCTATTGGAGTATAAAATTCATAGAAGCGTAGAACGTAGCAAATGAGCTCGGCGTAAGTTTTAAATATCGTTAGAGATAGATTAATTTTTTAAATTAACGCGACACACACGGCTCGTACTCGGTACTCGATTACTTAATCTTACATACGTGGCGACTACTTAGCTTTTAATTTGTACAAAGTTACAGTTTGAAACGGTCCGAGTGTCGAGCCATCGCTCCTTTCGAATCGTACAGTCGTCGTCGTTGATACGAATAAACGCGCGACAGCGATTTTATCTGTAAGAAGTTTACTTAATTTAACTGAAAAAGTTTTAATATGAAATCTAATATATACCCTATTGTGACCGAATCGTTATGCGAACGGTACTTTTATTATCGTCTATTTGATCTACGTAGACTTTTTATTTTAAATGTAGGGCTATCGATTCGACTGTAAATTGTCATCCGACCGTTAGCTCCCGGTTCGTCGGCTTCCATGTTTTAGGCTGCGAATCGTCTAACAGCAAACATTACGAACGTCTTCCGTTTATCGTGTTACTTCATCTAGCGAATCCGATTTAACTCCGGAATTATCGGACGACCGAAACGACAAATCTGTAAGTTTTTCCAAGAATTAATGCAATTAATTTATTTAACAGTTTTTACAAAAATTGTGAACCCGGAAACAAAAGATTCGTTGCTTCGGCCCGTTCTGTGGATCCGATGTTGTCGTTGGTTCGTAATTGCGATGATTGATTTCGTTTATGTATCTCGATACGTGTTTCAAGATACAAGTTCTTGAACAGTTGCGACCGTACGATACAGGGTGTTCAATAATTCGCGATATGCCAGTGCCAAGAATCGTTGAGCACTCTACGCAAATTGCTAGGACGTGTTTACGGTTGGTAAACTGTCAGGTCGAGTGCGAACGCCAGAGATTAACTGATCGCTCAATCACGTAATTACATTGTAAGTACTTATTGTAAAACAGATCGTTTCTAGAGCGTTTCCCGCCGTGTTTCTCTTCAGTCAGTTACTTCGCTCTCGCCTCTCCTAGTGCTATACTCACACGCTATGCATGTAGTTGATTCTTAGTCTTCAGTTCTCATTATTAGATCAGGAGCAATTATTTAAATAACGGAGACTAGTCTTGTAGTTGAAAAATAAGGAAATTCGAATATTCTATACGGAGGTGGAGACGAGTTATCATTAGCTGTAATTATCTAGTACGAACAGGCGTCGTCGAGTCCAACGTACTCCAGCTAAAAAATCGAGTCGAGGTGAACAATGTCCTCGTCTCGCTGTTTCTGTTCCTGTAAAAGGCGCTCGTGTACAAAGGTGCAATTTCTAGCTGTAATTCGTAGCGTCTGAAAAGCCAGGGCGTTGTTCTATCGATAGAGAATAAGAACTACTCCTGGTAAAAAGTACATTAGAATTCCTGCGAACATGTTACACGTATACAGGAGATAACGTGAGTGTACAGCGGCGTGTACACGCGATATCCGAGAATATTATTAACTGTTAGTTGTCGAAGTAAGCTTCGAATCGTTCACGTTCGATACGCAGTTGCAAAGTGTTTAAAGCGACAATGAAAACAAGATTGTCACCGTACGTTTCAAATTTGAACGACGCGCGTTTAATTGCAGTGGCGCCAACGTAGCTGCGCGCGCTGAAGTTGATCACAACGCTGTGTATGTCGCGCGATCGTTGAATTCTCGATTCAAACGTACCTGAAGTTGTATATCGTTGAACGTACGCGCCAAAAATCGTCCGAGTGACCCCGCGACGTTCGATCACGTTCGACCTGCTGTTCGATGTGCTTATTGCGTCGACGAAGAAAGTAAGTAGATGATTTCGTTCGTTCGTTCAAGTTACTTTCCTAACTGCGATAAGCGTACGTTGAAGTTTAAGCTGTGAGCGAACAAGCAACACGATCGTATGTGCTGTTTCGCACAATTGGTGCAATAATAACCTCCCTGACCATTTTATTTTTGTTATAATGTGTGCAATGGGGAATCAAAAACGAAAACAAGCCTCTCGTGTACGATTGAACATCGAAGGGGACAATACGGTAAATCGGTTGTCGTTTCTATTCGAAATTTTTGCGAGCGGGATACAGCATGGTTCGCATTGTTTTCTAACCGGTGCGTATTGTTGCCGATCGATGTCTCGAAATCGTTTAAACTGCCTTAAATGACGGGATGAACTTGAATATTGAAAAAGATATTTGAATGTGTTCCGCTAATCAAATAGAAACGATGCCGTCGTTGACGGAAGTCTCTGGCAATGCGATCTCGGCGTGACTTTTTTCGCACAAAGTTGTATATAGTAAATATATACATATCCGCAGGCTTATTTTTTATAAGATTCAGCATATTTAGATGAAAAATTTATGTAACGGCGACATAGCCGTTTTAGATGTACGTGAGGCACGTCGCGACCACACAGAGAGCTTTATTTACAAAAAATAAAATATATATAAAGAACGCTGATGTTTCGTCTATGTGAATATAGATGAAATTCCGTTGTCGATGGATCGTTTTACCGATCTACGAAACACGGCTACGATGAATAGTAATCTGACCCGGATATTTAATAATGTTATTAACGATATTAATATTAATATATTCGATATTGTTTTAAAACAGTCTACTATGATTTATTCGCGGAATCCTTTCGTTGTGTTGAATCTATGTACATACACATTTCGAAAGAAATAATTACGAAACTTTTGGTTTTTCGAATTGATACGATTCGTTTATTAGCTTCGTCGCGAACAATGTACAATTTACAGTACGGACGTGTAACATTTCAAAAACGAATATTTCAATTTTATTTATTTACGAAAAACGATTTCTCTGGTTTTTCGATTTGTGAAAACGTATAAATATATTTCTATGTATATATATATATATATATGTATGTATAAAGATATTCGCAATTCATACATTAAATTAATATAATGTTGTCACAGATCGAACAGTCCTTCTTTGGAAGAATAAATTCGCAGTAGAACACACGCGTTCGTTGAGCCATCGTTCCCTGATCACAATCGTACTCAACTTTCCTTACAATTTATCTCCTAACACTGATATAAAAATTATGGTATGAAATTGCGTTCGCTAAATACGCAAATATTGCGGGCCTGAAGAGGCACTGTCGATTGCATCGTGAGCTTACACATTATGAACGGATTAATCTGTTAGAATACGTGTAATGTATTTAATCAAGGCGTTTTCGGTGAGATCACCCACAATCTAGACATCTATCACAACGTGAGTACAGCTCACAAAACGCATACAAACTCTCCGCTAGTTTGGCAGTGTAACACCACACATTTGTGACAAATATCTGAAATCGTTCGATTCGATTGAAAGATAAGTATATTTCCTTAAGACTACGCCAACCATCAAATCTATAAATTATGCGGTTTCAATTGCTCCGCGAGACAAATCATTTACCAATGCTTGCTGTACAGGTTACTCGAACTAAGTCTGCCTAGTCTACGCGAGATATCTTTTGCGGTATTATACTACATAATTAGGTACAACTTTGCAGATACGCTCGGTTATATTCATTTAAAAAATCTCACATTGGCATTGCACGCCAGTCGAACATGGAGATGTAGTTTCCAAGAAAGCTACTAGCTGTAAGTCGTGTGCAAGCAAGTACCATAACGTCAGAGACTTGGCAATTTATTATTGCACCGATTGTCCTCTTTACGGTCCACTGTTTTTAAGTGTGTAACTCGGTGGGTTTGTTTAAGTCTTCTTCCTGCGTGATCCGAGTCAGCACAGTGGGTCTCCGCCTCAAGTCTCTTATAGGTAGAACAGAAGCAATTTACATAGCCGTCTCTAAGGGTTGGCTCTTGCTCCTCGCTGTGGCTGACAGTTGCGTCAGTTCCGTGGGCTCGTTGGCCATGAACGAATCTAGATTGGTCTCGAGCAATGCCTCGCTCTTCGACCTCAACGGTTTCTCTTCCCCGTTGTCCAGATTAGTCTCTAACAGCGCCTCGCTTCGGGGCCTGCTCTCGTCGTAATGATGGTAGGGATGAGGAGGTATAGGAGGATTGAAGTCCGATGCGTATTCAGGCACAGGTTCCGAAGATTGGCTGGGTGTCAGCGGCGCGTTGTCATAGTTGCGTCTGACTTCGTAGTCCATGGGGCCGTAGGCAGCAGACGCTTCTATGTCTCGTTTCAATTCGCTGATAGAGTCCGTCAGCACCAGACTCGAATGCAGCGGCAGGGTGGACGCGTTGTTCATGTACGAACTCTCATGAGTGGCGTCCGCGACAGGGGTCTCGTCCGTGGTTGTCTCGGTGTTAGACTCTACGGGCCAGTCGTTCGTGCTTCTCGAGGTAAAGGTCGAATGATTCCGGAAGCCTTCGTTGCGGTAAGTGAGGTCGAATACCGGATTGCTACCACTCTGAGGGATTCCGTACTTTGGGGCAGTGGTCTTGAAGTCGCTGGTGCTTGGCGAGTATCTTGGGTTGTGGGCTTCGTAGACGTCGTAGCTCTGGTTGTCCTCCATCGAGGAGTTCAGCTGGGACTTGTCCATCGAGTCTATGCTCCCACCGTTGAGCATTCTCTTGTAGTCCAAGGACTTGGAGTTCAGGGTGTCCGTAGAGTGTTTGGTCTGAAAAGGTATTAAGTAAGTAGATTTTGATTTTTCGACATTGGAGACTCTGAGGATTATTACTACCGCAATAGGTTTGCGACGATAGGCAAGCTCGGTGAATCCAGACGTAGAGCCAACCGATCTCAGCGAGTGTAAGGACTGTCTGATAGAGTTTCGCCTCTCTAATCTCTCTATGTTTCTTCTCTTCGATTTAGACACCCAAAGCGCAATAGCTGCCGTTAGTAATGCTAGAGCTACGCCGGCAGCTCCCAGTACAGCTACAGCCACGATGTCCTTCCTCCAGGATAGAGGATCAATGTTCACTTTCGGATCTACAATGGTTACCAAGAATGTTTAGAGGTTTTCCAAATACAAGGTGTTCTCGTCTCGAACAACGCACCGATCTCACAAATGAACGGGCTCGGCTGAGCACAGTGATCGATCTCTATCGTCTGATACGTGAATGTCGTGCACTGGTCCACTCTATCCAATTGTTGTACCCAGGCGCGATCTGAGAAATCGTAGCGATCCTGTTGCTTCCGGAGGAATTGCCATAGTTCAAGGTAGTCGCCCATAACGAACGGCATCGACGCGTTCACCGACTGGAGGATTCCGAGGAAGTCAACGTTAGAAAAATTCGAAAACGCTCAGCAAATAGTGCTGCAATGATATTAGGCTCACTCTACAAAAGTCGCGGGCGCTAAAGAAGTCCATGGGTGCACCGATATAGATGTAGCAAGTGTCGCCCACAAGGTCCCAGGCTGGCGGGCACTTTCCGTTCAGAACGGATTTGTTGCTCATGTGGAAAGGCTGGTAATCGACCTTGAGTAACTCGAGGGAGTCTCCTTGATCTCTGATCCTTCCGGCCACCGGCAGAGACTCGTTGTAGCCCCACCAGTTGTGTCTCGCGTCCACGTGAGCCCTCCACATCTCCAATTGCCTGTACAGTCGAACGTGACGCGTTTAGTTGGTCTATCGAATTGTTCGAACGGTATACAGGATACGTGAAAAATGATACAAACTGCGATCGATTCGTAGTGAGCATCTCGTAGTCGTTGTCTGGGTTAAAGAACACGTTGTCGACGTACTGCTGGCCGGGAGTGCCGGCCACTATGGTGCTACGTCCATTTCGATCAACCGCATAATTTCTGAAACATTGATCGTTTGATAAGCAATTCCAAACACTTTACGCGAAACGTTGATTGAGAGACGCTCACTTGTAGAATCCATTGTGAGACGTGCTCTGGTAAATGGGCAGTCTGACTCGTTCGAACCCGGAGATTTCTAGAAGATGCGCGCCGAGATTGCCGTGCAAATAATTAAGCGTCATATTGCTGACCACCTGCTTCAACACGATATTGTTGTCGTACGGGGCGTTGTTCTTTGTGAAGTAGTTTCTGAATATGGTGACCTCTTGGTACGGGCTACTTTGACGACCTTCCACGTATCTAAAAGTATTTAATAACAAGCATTTAATACTCGTTCGACAACCGAGTTGCTCGTTACTACATACAGTGCAGGTTTGTTGAAGTTTTCCGCGAACAGATTATTGTGTATCCATCCCTTCAGAGAAGTCGCCGAGCCTCTCGAATCGGCTCGAATAGAAAGGCCACCTTGATTTCGTCGGACTAAATTATTCTGGAAAGGTAACCGATTAGAATCATGATCAAACACAGTTGAACAACAGTTCGGTATGTTTTTGATATTCGATTACTGACTCTGAAGAACAAGGACTGAGTGTTCTGGACGTCCAGCCAGAGGGCAGACTTGCAGGTGGAAAAGTTGCCGTAGAGTTTCTCGCAGTTGTTCGCGAATTGATTCCTCTCTAGAGTCATTATCGCGTTCACTTCGCCCGCGCTGGCATATTTGATCGCGCCTTCGCGACAGTTTGATATCACGGAGTAAGATATATTGTGCTGTACGTCGCGATCTGAGTAGAGAAAGGGATATTGATAATATAACATAAACGTGATTAACGGATTGCTGATAGCTGATTCCCGTGCGACTCACTAAATCCGATGGCAGAGATGGGCAGGGTAACTACTTCCGCGATGAAACCGTGTACGCTACTTGCACCATTGGCGAACAGTCTTATGCTGAGGCTGGTTCCCTGCGTCTTGAACAGCTTTTTCTCGTCCGGGCTATTCGCTTCCAGCTGGCCTATTTTCTTGGCAGTGACGTTATAGATATCTCCGTCGTACAGAGTAATTCTATCGACGCGTCCCGGTTTCCCGGTGGAGTTGAAAAGATTGAACTGTAGAAGCCTGTGAAAGCGACGGAACTCTAGAGTCTGTAAGTTGACATCGTTCGATTTCGTAGCGAAACGAACCTAAATCCAAAAGGTTTCACTCGGTAAGCGCTGCGGAAGATCTTGACGCAATTCACAGGATGATTGTCATATTTGTAATAGACCAGCACCCGTTCTTCCAACGTGATCTCCTTGGTGGTGTCGCATATGTCGATCATGCTGAACAAATGATAGGGTATGTTCAAGTCCTTGATAGGCGTAAACGAGCTCTCGTCGGCCTCGCGTCCCTCCCCCGTTATAGAGAGCAGGTTCACACCATTGCCGAGCACATTCTCCACGGAATTGAACAGCAATTCCACCTGGAAGAGAAACGGATCGTTTAAGAAATAGACGCATCGCGGATCGGTCGAATGAAAGTAAGATCTGAAATGCTAACGGTGTGAGTCGGTGATATCACGTTGATGCCGTGATAAGCGCTGCGAGTGACGTTGATATGCGTTATCGTCGGCGACTTCATGATCGTTTGTAGAGCAGCCGATTTCTCGTAATGCAAGATCCCAGCACCTGTGATGTTGACGTGTCTCAATATAGATTCGACGCGTCTGATCGTTTCGTGCGTGACAACATCGTGGATTCGGTGCTCGTACAAATGATGTTCGAATTCGCTGTTGGCAATGCGGATGCCACCCCAGTAGTCGTGGGCATCGTCCAGATTTCGTTTCCCGCAGCTTATGAACACGAATTGGCTGTCCCAGGGACATTCGTGTCGGTGACCGTACAGTTGACCGTTCAATCTGATTTGGCAGTCTTCTAGTTTCTCCTCTTTGCCGGTGCACTGTGAAAACAAGAGACGTCATCTTCCAGAAGGACCGAATACGGATGGTCGGTTTCATCGTTTGTTAACGATGTTCTACCTGAAGCGGTTCTGGCCAGGACCAAACGCGAATCAGAGATCCAGGATGCAGCTCATATCTGCGATCGTAGGACACGTAAACGTTGAGCGTGTCGTGGCCTAATTGGCGGCAGACCACTTGCGCGTTCCTCTCGGTGAACCTGGCGTCGCACAGAGGTATCCACTGCAAGGTTGTCTTGTTGAAGAACTCCAGGAACCCTACGAGAATCATTCGAGTCAATAGTAAACTGTTCTACCAATCGAAAGCGAGTTCTAATTACCTTCGTTGTACAAGGATGAACACCGTCCATCTTTGCACAGGCGTATAGTCTCCTCCGACATGGAGACAACGTTTCCGGACATCGTGGTCGGCCTCGGGGAGTCCGTCACGTTCCGCTCCATCGGTTTCATTATAATCTCGTGACCGGGCACACCTACAGCCTTCAAGGTGCCCAAGACTAAGATCCCGACGTTGGGCGCAAATTCCATCACCACGTCTGGATAAATGTGTAGAGTAGCTTCCGGCATCACTGTGATATCCGACCTTACCACGTACGGTCTGTCTCTCGCGTGTATAGATAAGTTCTCCTCTATGCGACCGCCCAAGTTGTCCAGGTTAACTTCCCTGGCAACCTGCCAGGAAGCAGAGACGGAGGACTCGAAGGCGTCGCTGGTCAGGAAGGGTCTATATTTTGCCACCGCGTGGTCATTCCAGTCGTCGAAGTCGAATATCCTTTTTCTAAAAATGATCAGCATAGTTGTTGAACTTCTCCTTCCTAATCTCAGCGTTGGATTTCCTTACCTTATGTCGATATCATCGGAAGTTCCCCACCAATTTTCAGTAACGTCGACTTCGTTGTTGATCTTGGCCGTTCTGATGCCAGCCAGTAGCTCGTAGTCCAGGGAGTTCTGACCGAACAGGTTCCTATTAATCTGTACCTTCTGGATCCCGTGGAACCCAACCACGTAACTTGGACTATCGTCCGTGCGACGAGGCCCCATTCCAGCCAAATCGTAGCTGTTCCGTTTGATCTCGTTGTAATAGAACCGAGCGTCCACGTCTCCCAAGATCTCGGACTGGCTGACTGCCTTGAACTCCACCATGTACACCCCGGCGTTGCTCTCGATCCGATTATTGTCGATCTGCATCTTCTTCTCCATCCCGCGCACAGAGATCAGCCCGGTTTTGCACCTGTTCTCTTGAAATCGATTGTGGGACATGTTCAACGTGGCGTAATGTCCGTCCACCACGAAGCAGAACTGGTCGTTGTTTCTCCAGGTGTTGTTGCCGAAATACAGGCTGTGCGTAAAGTTCTCGTTATACTGCCAGACGTCCGGCAACAGCACCTCGAATCCGCCCCTTCGGTTCCTTTCGACGGTGCTGTCCTGCATGATCCAATGGAAAAGATTGTTCGAGTATCTCGCGTCCCGATTGAACTGATATATGCCCTTCCCATTGTCGGTGATCAGGCTCTCGTTGATATGGATGGCGATCTCCGAGAGATTGCTCTGATAGATGTTCCAATACGGAGTGTGAACGTAGATAGCTTCCTCTTGATTATGGGAGATCTCGCATCCGACCAGGTTTATCGATTCGTTGGCCTTCCGCAGGAAGTGGTCGCCGATCTCGTCCAAGTATCTATTGTAGAACGACGCGAGGATGCCTCTCTTATTGTTCTTGATCTTAGAGTTGGTGACTAGAAGTGTGGGAATCGGCCCTCTCACGATTCTACTCTTTATGTCCTGCGAATAAAAGACGACGACTTAGTTACCGCGACGAAACGCTGCGCTTGGTGCTTGAACAAATACCTGCACTGGTGCCCGAAGAGCTGTGAGAACCATCACGGCTCCACCCAGCGCGTTAGTTCCGCTATCGTACTTCAGAATGACGGTGAACGAACTAGACGTAACAGGGAACACGGCCAAGTCTCTTCGCACATGCCAAACGTCTCTGTTCGGATCGTCATACTGGGAATCGTGTATGACGATTTGTTCGGTGCTCCTGTTCTCGATCGGATTCAGAAGCTGGATACCGATCACGTAGCCTGGCCTGCACTGTGAACATCATAGAATTCGGATTAGGACAGCCTCGGAAGGAAAAAGAAACAACGAAATATCGTTTCTCGCGCGCGCGCTTACTTTGATGTTGATGCGTTGTCTGACGGGTTCCCCGACGACCTTAGCCGTGATCATGTACTTGGTTTCTTCCGTGCTTAGTTCTATGTCTCCCATTTGATCAGGTATCGTGATCGGATTGTACGAGGAGTCGACCGTGTCCGGCACGCGCAAGAACCACCCAGCGAATTCTCTTTGTTGGACAGCGGAGAGCGCCGGATTGTGTCTTATTCCAGCGATCATGTTGTGCTCCATTCTGGAGTTGACTACCTTCATCCCCAGCTGTTTGAAGCTGATACCACTGCCGCCGTTCTGAGAGAACTCGCTGTTTCTCACGGTGTTGATAGCGTCCGCGGAATAAATGTCGGAATAGAGTACTCCCAAGCCGTCCTGCAGATTCCCGATCACTCTGACATTGTCCAATGAGTGCTTCGCAAAGTCAATCTGCAGAGCTGGCTTGAAAGAGTTGGTCGCGTAATCGAGCAAGCCTGCTTTCTCGATGGTCACGAACTGTAGGTCGCTTCTCTGAGCCAAGGGACCCAATCTCAAACCTGCCCAAGCAGCCTCCGAGCACTTGACGCCAACGTCGTTTTCATGGCTGCAAGAGTTCTCAAAGTTTGGCCGAGTCTCCGCGCGACACTTTGAGATATCGTTGTCGTCTTCGGTGCACCTGACGTTGCTGAGCACGATGTCCTCGTTGATCCCCGCGTTGGGGATCTGAGAACGTTCCAAGAGCCAATTGTCTGGGTCCAGAGTAAGACCGAGCTGATGGCACACGAGTGCTGCGTCACGGATCGTCCAGGCATAGTTACAGACCGTTCCCCATTTGTCACCAACTTTCACCTTGTCAAGCAGACGGTACGCGATCAACACACCACCAATAGCTTAGAACTAGCGCCTCTCAATCTTCGATGATATAATAATATGTACCTGTAATCTCCCTTCCAGACTGGTCTTCCCTCCCAGCAGTCGCACGGGTGGTTCCATCTCGTTCTTCTCGACAGGGCTTCCGTCGGTTAGCGTGTCGTTGTTGTCGGCCTCTACGACGATCTCCTCCTTCAATGTGAACAAAATATCGCTCGGCCGTTTCCCACGGGCATCCAGTCTGCCAGCTACCATCATTCCTACAGCCGGAGGGAACCGCAAGGTAACGCCCGGTTGAAGGACCAATTTTCCACCGGGCCGTATGTTGATGTCGCGCTCGACAATGTACTCCCCCGAACTCAACAACTCCTGGCCGTCCACTTCACCGCCAACTAAATTTGTTCCAGGCGTGACGAAGCGAGGAACAAACGTCGGGTTCGAGATGATAAAGTTGGCGCCTGGATTGCTGCTGTGCAACAAGTACGGCAGATACTCGATCTTGGCGAGGTTGTACCTGTCTTTCCTGCAATAAGACGAAACTCTGTTGGATATCGGAGACCGAATGGAAACGAACACCTGTAAGTGTAACGAAAACTGACCTGTGAAACAGCCTGTCGAATATTTTATACTCTTCCGGGAATCCTAGCCAATTGTACGTGCAATTGATGATCTTGGATTGGTCTTCCAGGTGAGAGCCAATCTCGTACCTAGATTCCGGATTGTGCAGAATATTCCTGAACACTTGGACGTTGCTGGACGAGACAACCGCAACAGCTGCTACCCGAGACCGCGGTATCAATCGCGACCTCGCAGCGTTACCATTATCGTAGAGCTCGCGGACACGATTGTCGCGCAAGAAGTTCCTCGTGAACAATAGTTTTTGCGCGTCGCTGTACGGCGAGAGACCGATGCTGACCACAAAGGCGCCGCGATTCCAATAAAATTCGTTGTGCCTCACGGTGATGTCGGCGGGCAAGACATTAAACTCCTCGTACAGAGGATTCTTGATCAGTATACAGCCGCTAGCCTGCTCTCTGAAGTGATTGTACTCGATGGTCCCGTGCAAGTTCAAGGCAGGACTCAGTTTGATACCGAACTTTGCGTTCTGCACGAAGGAATTGTGACCGATTTGAAGTCGCAGAAGTCCCTCGTTCTGTCTCCAACTGGATTCCACTTGCAGAGCCACCTCGGCGCTGTTGTTGAACCAATTGCCCGTCACGTTCACGTAGGAATCGCCGGTCGCGTTGCCAACCTACACGGCGATAAAGTTACATTGCGCAATGTCAGCTTGGACGAACGAAAGGATTACCGCGCGGTGGATACTCACGAGAATACCGATATCCTTGTTCCTAAATATCTGCGAGTACTCCACCACGGTGGTCTGATTGAAGTTGATGTACTCGGTGGTCGAGCTATCGTTTAACCACAACGCGAAACCGTAGCCACGATTGGAGGAAATGCTGGTTCGAGAAACGTTATGATTGCCCCCCGTGTGAGTGATGTTGACGCCGTCTCCAACGTTGAAGGATATACGGCTACCCGTGATATTAACATCCGCGGCACCGCCCAACACGTGCACACCGGCCACGTGCTTGTTGCTGGACACAGAAGTCTCGTGGATATGTAGAGCCGATCGTAGTCTCTCCACCACGATTCCTCTGCCATTGTTGCTGGCTACCACGCTACCAGTCACATCCAGATCGTACGTTTTCTCTGAAAACAACAAATCGATCTCCCTCTCAGAAAGCAGCAGCAACGGAATAAGTAAAAGCAACTAGATCGTTGAGAAACATACTGTGACCCGACATCAGTCTCACAAAGATGAGCGAGTTGGTGCGCGGCTGGGCGATGAACTTGACGTACAAATTATGCCGAGTGGTCGACACGCTCTGCGGCAAGGTGCCATTCTTTACTCTCACTCTGGCCAGCAGTTTCTCCGCGTCGCTGTTACCGTCGTAAACCTCTATGGTCGCGCTGTTGTTCTTCTCGGTCTTCATTTGCAGAAAGTGCATCGTTAGTATGTGTCCCGGTCGCGTGAATATGTGCTGCGGACAAAGTTTTTTGTTGGGCGCGTATTTGCTCTGCTCCATGGATATTAAAACGGGGAACGTTTGGCTGGCTGTCGTTGGGAACGTGCACAGATCGAAGACTTCGGTACGATCTAGTTTCTCGTCGAGCCTCTCGTCGTAGTGAACGTACTTGATCCCGTCGGCGCCGTTCTCCAACACGGAGCAGTCTCGGATATGCGCCATTCCCGACGAGCTGTTCACGTAAATCCCGTATCCTAGAAAAGGACGAGATGCATTCGTTTCTAAAACAGACGGACCATCTCAATTATAGTGTGAGGCAGCCGAGGAGTTTACCTCTATTGTTTTGAATGGTACAATTGTTTATGAGGACGGGGGCGTTCGGCGTGGTGACATTAATGCCGGTAAAGGCTGCGTGAAGCACCGAAATCGACTCCATCTGCGGCGGGACACCCACCACATCGATCGCGGCGGTAACATTATACTCCCGGCCTGTTCCCGCCTGCCTTTTAACGAATTACAACATTAGCGGACAATGTCGCAGAGTTTTGTTGCTCGATTACACGATTACTCGATCGATGCTCACTCGATTACCACGTTCCGCAGCAACGACTTTGACTTGCGCACGTAGAGAGTGTTCTCCAGGGTCAGAGGATTATCGTAGAGCGCCTCCTCGAAGCGAATTCCTCGCCAGTGTTTGATCGCCTTGGTAGCACCGTCGTGGCGAGGCGCGCACGCGATACCGAGATCAGGGTGGTAATCTGAAATTACGCGAACACTCTAGGATCTTCCGGGATTAGGTTTAACCAAGGCTCGCGAATAACAATTTTAATACCGCAAACCCCTCCGCCGAGTTGTCTGTCCGACCACCTCTCGCAGTCCGTCAGAGAGTTCTCGGTGCCCCTGCAACCGGGCTGCTCGTAAAGCAGCCGCGGTTTCGCAGGCCATTGTCTGTCCATCCAGGACCACCATCGTCCTCCTTGGAAACCCAGCTGCCTGCACGCCGTCTCTAGATCGGCTCGCGTCCAGCTGCGCGTGACAAAAGTGTGTACATAGAGTTAATCGGTGGCTAGGGCAGTCGAGAGGACTTCTAGCGGAAGAATCGTTATTACTTTCGCGAATTCGTGCAGACTGCTCGCCACTCGTCCCGATGAAACAGCTCCAGTCGGCCTTCGAACGGAGTAGGGCCATCGCTGAGTCGAATCGTCGACGGCGACTCGACGGGATGAATCCGATTGTTCGCCTCCGCTGCTGTCAGCAAGATCGGCGATTGCTGCTGTCCCTGAAATCGCACGCGAGACACGTTTCACCCCTACGTTATGTCAGATGTAATCATCTCGAATGTAAAAAGAGATCGTCGCTGTATTATATTTTCAAGAATTGTCATCGACGAGTCTACCTTGGCCCATTTTAAAGCTCCAAGCATGTATTTTCAACGCACGTTGCTCGCTTCTTTGAAATTCATTTCTGCGCAATGTAGCGTTCGTCTAATATATCTATAGCGACATCAGAAATGTTTGGACACTGTACATTCGATGGGGAATGATCGTCGAAAAGTTTAACAGCGTTGCCGAACGCGTAAATGATCGTGCAAGAGGAGGGCAGCGGCCTAGCTGGTCTAGCCCCCGACTCCCCGAAGCGTTCGCAGCACACCGGCGCGGTTTCTGCGAAGTGGAGCGCATCTCCAAGGGGCCGGGACCGTTGCGACATGGCCCGATGCTCCCGAGGGCCGCGAGTTGAACATCCCTGGCCTACCGTGGCCATCAAACGGAATTAGTCGCGAGCCGACCAACGATGATACGATCATTCCAATTTTCTCCCCGCGAGGAAGGAGGTCTTGTCTCGTCCCGAGAGTAAGCGGATTAGCGGGGTCGAAGGTTAACAGTTACAGGCCAAGAACCGCCGTTTGATCCGTGACCCGAGCTCAGCGAGCGGAGGCGGTGCGCCGTGAGCTGATTCACTCGTTCACGGCTTTAACGCTGTGCATGTTGTTCGCATCCCGTTCTTAATCGAGTCATTAGCCGGCTCCTGACAAGAAGAGAGGGCTCTCGCTGATTAGAAAATTCCCTCGCGGTCCGCTGCGATTACTATTCTTCCCTCCCCCTCCCCCCCCTCTCTCTCTCTCTCTCTCTCTTTCTTCGTAACATGGTCCATGGAAGCAGCGACCTCGTATGAGACACGACCCTTGGAAAATCTACATTCGATCCGTACAGGTAGCACGAGAGTTCGCGATTCCAGCGCATTCCGACGACAGTTCCCTGAAAATAGCTTTTACATATGAATTCGTGGCATACATGGGTGGTTAACCATCGGGATATTAATGACACGCGTCGCGCAGTGGTCATCGGTGCGTGTAGACGGACATCAGCGGAGGGCGCAGGCAGGCCACGATAAAGCAACAATCATCGGTGAACGGGTTGCGTGTTCCTGGAATTTCCGGTGATTCGACGCACCTTTCGAACACGCGCTTCGCGAGTCCCTTTTGTATCTTTTCGTCCGGCAGGGTCGCATCCCGTTCCAACAGTTTAACGTTGTTCTCCCCCTCGGTCACGGAGTCTCGTCGGTCGCGTCGTTGTCGAGCGCGGGAGGAAGGAGAACCGCGCGCCGCGGCGATCCGATGCCGATACATGGCTCGTTCCCACCGCGTGTTTACTTTCATTCGCGGCGTCGCGGCATCGCGGAACGAGCAACGGTACCGCGTTAATTGGCCGCGCTCGCGGTGCTTGCAAATCGTGCAACCTTTTTTAGCATCGACTCGAGCCAGCCCCGCGGCCTACGCCATGGAAGATGACCAGCCGTGGTTTCGAAGCGGCTGTTTCGAACGGGTCCGAACGAGGGAGCAACGATAAGTAGCGCGCAACGGCAGACGGAACGAGCCGAAGGGTATTCGAGAGCCGCGGTGATTACGGTTCCACCGGAAATGCGGCTTTAACGCCAATATTGTGTTACCGCGGGCCGTGCGGACGGTCCGGCCGGATGAGATTTCCACGGGAATTGAACACGCTCCGGAGAAATTTGATTATCGTCCGAGTCGCTCGGATCGTTTCCGATAAATCTGGCCTCTCGCAGTTACTCGTCGCGCAGAGTAGAACGCTCGCTCGCTCGCGGCGTTGTCTTGTTTGGGATAGTCAGGTGCGTCGAGTCAGCGCGGGCTAGATGCCGTCTTATCGCTTATCGGTGCCATGGTGATATCGATTCCTAGGAAACTTTTACATCGCTGCGATACCGTAGCGGGTTCATAGTCGCGCTGGGAAACTATTGTGAAATCGTGACACGACGATTAGGTAGGACGTAAAAAAGCCAGGCCTTTGTCTCTGCGGTAAGTCGCGACGAAATATTCCGTCGAGTCGGAAGAGCAGTGGCGAAACATTCCGCAAAGCTATATTGCTGGCGTCGTTCCTCGGCTTCTGGCATGCCTCCGTAGTAGTAACACGTGCACAATCGTACGTCGTCCGGATGAGTCACGTTCATTCAACGTTGGCATACACCGCCGCTCGTATCCGAAACCCGCTCCTCTTCCCGCGAGTTAATCGTAGCGACTGTGCCCGCTCGAAAACGTCTCTTGGGGAAACGAAATCTGTACATATTTCGTACTCTGTCCACGATAGACCCGCTCTCTTTGCTCCAATTGCCGCCCCGCTGTGCGCCAACTCGGGTTTTATTGCAGCTTTCTTTTCAGCGACGGTTCTCTATTGTTCCCCGGTGATACACAAGATACAATTCGTGGCTCACCTTCGAACTTCCGGGTGTACATCTACCTACTAATATCGTTCGGAAACGCGGGTCGAACGTCGAAAGTGATCATCGACGTAAAAGACACGTTATATACAACTTCGGCATAGACTGTCTCTTAAAGTATACGCTTTCAGCTTTCATTTGAGCCAAGTTGCATAGAAATTGCTCTACGAGAACACGCGTGAGAAATCTTGTAAACCCCATGATGTTAAAGGTCAGATTATTTTCAATTTTCAAAAAAGATATCGTAATTCTGTCGCAACATAATATACCCAATCTTAGAATAGACACTTCCAGCTTTCGTTTAAGTTAAATTGCATAAAAATGTCCGGACGAGAACGTATCTAAAAATTCGTCCAAACTATCGCTCCCGATCCGCGCGGAATTCACCCCGACAACGCTCGTCGTATTTCATCGTTCCTACCACCAGGAAAATCGTAGGTTCCACGAACCGATGAGTAATTCGTTTTGCACGAGTCACGAATTCCGTTCAGCGTTACTTCGCGCCGGTTACTTACATTCGCGGTGAGGACGCCGCGAACGGTGATTCCAATCATAGGGCCGAATCTGACCTCGACCCCGGGTTCGATCACCAGCTCGCCGTCCCGTTCGACGAACAGATCTTCTCGAACCAGGTAAGGGCTCTTGGATCTCTCCAGCAGTCGCTGCCCTCTGACGATGCGGCCGCCTCTTAGCTCTGTCAGTCCCCCGATCGCATTGTCGTCGCTGGCGTCGACGAAAGTCGGCTCGGTATAATAAATGGAAGACCGATCGAACCCTTCGCCCGATTGTCCGACGGCGACACCGAAGACGGTCAACAACAGCCACGCACCTATCATTTTCGTCGCATCCACCGCGCACGGCAGCTCGATCCTCCGGAATCGCTTAGCCATCGAGAGCGGCGCAAGGATCGCGGATCGGCGATCCTCGAAGGAGCAACGAACTGCCAGCGCACCCAGCGAGGTTCCCGCACTCCCGTGACACTTGCTGCAACATTTAGTTACTGGATCGAATCTACGGTCGGCTTCGTTCGCGAAAGATAACGCGATTTCAGCGCGAACCCCGAGATCGGACCGCGCGATCCCGATTCGCTTGCTGGCTGCTCGGATGCGTCACGCGACGATGCGACCACCGATCGAGCGTACACTTTCACTGAACGTCTTCCCGTCGCGGCTGCGACATTCGCTGCCATCGACGCGTCCAACGAGTTTTCCTCGACCAGTTGACTGCGACGAAACGGTCGAATCGCCGCGGCACAACAGAGACGAGAAAAATAACTTCTTTCTGTTTATTCGAGAGAGTGCTGTCCACGTTGCTCGATCGCTCGATCGCTCGACGACTCGTCCGACTCGTTACGAAGCCCGTCGAAGCGTCGACCGAGGATCCATCGATCACGGTGTCGATGCGTTCGCGATATTTCCCAGGAGCGTCGCACGATTGGTACGCAGACGCGGTTCTGCAGACTCTATTTGAAATTCGAACGTTAACCTTTCCTCTCTTGGCGTAGCTGTTTCACGCGCGAGAGATCCCAGCTCGACTGTAGCGACTCGGCTGCGTCGCTAACGTTGCTGTTGCTGCTGCTGCTGCTGCTGCTCTTCCGTCGGGAGACCCTCTTGCAACCGCGATTGCGAACACACCGTTCATTTTCACGCTCCGCTCGGTATAGGACCCGTTCCGCCAGTGGATCTTGCTGTTCCTTCGACGATCTATGATGCTGTCTCTCGCGGTTTACGGTGGACGTTGCGCAAAGGATCGGAGAACGTTCACTATGGTCGCCGGATCGTTCGTACAGCAATGACCAACGGTCACCGAGATCTGCCGCGGAATTCTCGTTGAACGGACGGAAAACGGACGTTGCTCGCTGCGGTGAATACGATGGAACACAATGAGCCACCTGGCGTCACGTTGGGCGCGGTTTCACTGACTCGGCTAGCGTCCCTATCGTCTTTTGCCTTGCTTCGCCTTGTCTCGCGTCGTCCACACTACCGTGGCTACCACAGGCCACTGCTATTGTTACTCTACACTCTGCGCTGCTGTATATTGTACGCTGCCAGCTAACGCTCGAAGGTAAGGCGCGTCACGTGACAGGGCACGCTATACGTCACGCAGGTTGTGAAACAGGTGAGTACGACCTGGAATACCTGCCTCTCCTCTCTCTCTCTCTCTCTCTCCCTCCCTCTCTCTTTTTCTCTAACTCGCTCGGAGAGTAGGAGCGGTAGAATTCGAGGCGGCTTATCGTTTCCGATCGTATACGATTCGTTTCGATAGTGTACGTAGTGCGTCGACGCTACGGCGATATTATTTTCTATGAACTGTCGTTTTTAGAATGTCGTGATCGATCGAAGAATCGATGAGGGGGCTGTGTATCTGATACGATTGCTGGACGCTAAACGGATGTATTTTGTATATTTAACGCGACCAATTCGGTGGTTGATATGTAAGAGGAATGGCAGTTTGTAAAAGTGATGTAATTTTTGTCAGGTTATGTTTTTTATATGAGAGATCGAGAGAACTTGGATCATTTAATTGTCAGCTCTGAGGTTTTTAAACAAAGTACCTGTGACACCATCTGTGAGGAAACGGTTAGGTTGGCAGTGCACTTTACCGACCGTTGCTTTAACGAGCGATAGTTTGCACGACTGAAGCATAAGCTTAAGCCTTAGAAAAAACGCACACGAAGTATATAGAATTTTTATCACAAAATAGATACTTTCAGATTTCCTTTAAACGCAGGAAAAGAAGTGCAAAGAAATGATCTCGATGTAACAAACCGTTATTGTAAATTATTTATAAATTAGAATAAGGGCTGTACTGTGTGAAAATAAAATAAAAGTATTATAAAACAGGAAATTAATGTTTTTTTATTTATATATATAAGTACACCGTTTATCTTAATACCTACTCACCCCTTTCCTCAGCCCATCTGACATTACATTGATTTAAACTACTTGTGTCACGAAAAAATGCAGACAAGTATTTCAAATTGCTTTGTCTGGCTTGTGATTGATTTATACTACTAAAGTTTCTCGAAAATTTGCTACAATATTCTCGCAACTAGTACAAGCCAACGTCAGACTAGGCAAAATTTTTAAAATATTCCAAGTAGTACAACTCAACGACAAGACAGATATTACCTCCTGAAAAACACCTCGCACATCATGTCCTCCTGATACTTTTGTCGCACTTCTCGGCGGAAATTTTCGGAATTTTTCTCGTAAGTAGTACGTATCAACGTCGGGCCTAACAAAGACCTAAAAATTCCAGAATAACATTAATTGTGCCATAATTAGGACATAAATAAACAAACCAAGAACAGCGGATTGTGCGGGAGACTCTACTGCATCGTTGCTGTACAAAAACAATAAACAAAAGTACTGCAAAACATAATAAATAAACAAAGAAATTAGTAAACCTTGAACAACAAATTATAATATTTAACAAAGTTTTTATACGTTTTCATTACATAGAATTCGATGCAGCACATTCTCCTGAACAACCCTATGTATTTGGTTTATCATTTCGTGCACCCATTTAGCAACAATCAGTGTTTTTTTGGAAGCCTAGATTGAATAAAAAGTACGTTTTAGTTCTGGCATTCTACCGCAACGCGGTGCTAGTGCGCCACGGTCCATAAACTTACATTTTTGAATGGCAATAATGTAGAATGTAGGATCTCCGATAATCATTAATTATAGCAAAATGAGGGCGTGAAATGCTAAACCAAATATATGGGATTGTTCAGAAGAATCTACTGTATATAGAAATAGGGATGCGGTCTTAGGTAGCTGCCGGAAAGAAATCCATCTGCTGGCGAATGGTAGAGGTAGTCACCACAGGTCAAAGACTGGTGGCGTCATCCATTGACAGAAAGCTGAATCAACTCGTCCATGAAGTGCATTAGTGTGAATGAAGATATCCTGGGGATTTTATTCTAGTTTCTACACGGTTAATCACGGGATTTTTCTGTGTCATAATGTTTTGTAACGTGAAAACAGAGAATTGTGTCTTTGCTTGATCTATTGTTTTGATGTGTTTAAATACGGGATCGTACGAAATGGAGTTACGTTTCTTTAAAAGATTTGGAAACACTACGTAGAATTTGCAACAAGCAGGCTGTAGAACAGTCCAGAAGTTGTTACGGAAATGATACTAAATAGTATTTTGCATTTCTTTAAAAGATAGCACTACGAAAATGACTCCGAAACGGAAGGTACGTAAACGTTACACAGGTTATTTGATAGAACACTCGTCGACGTTTCTACTTTCAAACGCGCTTCTTACTCTGATAACAAAAGTGAACTATATGTTTTAATGATTATCAAGTTACATTCTAATATTTTAATGCTAGACAACCAGTTCAGAATCTACTTCAACAACGAGTTCTGGTTCATCATCCAGCAGTTCCTCCAGTTCCGGTAGCGAATCTAGCTCATCGGATTCAGAGAACTCCAGTAGCTCTGTCAATAGCCAAAAAGTTTCCGACACAGAAAGAACAAAGAAAAAACCAACCTTTCTTGCGAACCGACATGGCAAGTCTAAAGCTGAAACAGTTTCTGTTGCATCGTCCGAAGCAAAAGGCAAGGAGAGGGTGTTACCAAAGAGTAGATCGGTGGTCTATTCTTCGGAGTCTGAAGAATCGCCATCCAAAGTAAAATCAGCAAAGCGGAAGCCACCAGCCAAACCTAAAGCTACAGCTACGGTTGCTCCTGTCATTAAACAGCAAAGACCACCTGTTAAGCCTACGGCTGCTTCCATTCAGCAGAAAAATGTACCAAACCCTAAACCGGCTGGCAATAAACCGAACAAACCTACTGGTATGTACACTATTAAAATGGAACCACTATTGTGAAAATATTATTACACATTATTGGTAAACTTATAATAATTTTTAGTATCTTCGAACGCCAATGGAAAAACGATAGACAAATCGACAAAAGCAACGTCCGAACCCGTGCAAAAGAAATTGAAGAAGAAGAGTATCTTTAGTCCCGAGAACAGCAGTGAAAGCGATAGTGGTATTCCTGCGAAGACAACCGTGACCAAGTCGGCGAGTAATTCTGCCAAGTATACGAAAGCTCAGCAACCCAAGGCAAAAGCGAACGACGCGAAACAGAAAACACCTGCTCCAAGTAGATCTAGTCGGTAGCAACACATGTTGATCGCAATTCCACAATAGTTCTCGGAAATAACAGTGTTATTTTCTTAGGTCTATTGACGAAAGCTGTACAACCGCAGAAGTCGGATAGTTCCGCGAGTTCGAAAAGCTGTTCCGCGGGATCAGGCTCCTCTGGTTCGTCGGATAGCAGCACGGACTCTGAGTCCTCCGAGAGTATAGCAAGTCCCCAGCCCCAGATAAAGAAGAAAGATAGTCAGCCAAGCGCAACGGTGACTCCAACGACCAGCGTTTTGCCAAAGCGACCATCTGCAGCGGTTGCACCTGTGAAACCGCAGAAGTGTACGAAACGGCAAAGTACTGACTTCTCTGACTACTCGGGAGTTCGCCGAAAATTAATCATTCGCCTCGAAAATACTTACCCGTATTTTCACTGCAGACACGGTGAAAAGCGAAGACGAAGCCGATGCGTCCGCCAGCGAGAAAGAAATTGACGAGCACGGAGAGACGACCATCCCTTCGAAGGCGACAACGAAAGGCAAGCGGAAACTGCAAACTCGTAAAGGCAGCAAGTTGCTTCAACTACAAGCAAAGGTTGCCAGTGATTCGGAGTCCGACGCAGGTACGAACGCAATACAGCACCTCGCTTCTGAATCCTTCCTTTGGAAATTTCATTTCTTTCTGTTACTTATGTATGGTACTTGAACACTTTGGTTATTATTTACCTATTACATTTCTTTTAATTTCGAATTGATTTTTCTACACTGTACAAGATTGTTTTGGACGTTAGACGTTCTTTTCGAATGAGTTCAGTCCCTCCTGCCAACCCTTCGCTGAAACAGAGGTGATACCTGATTAGTTTAGATGCTGTAGGTAAATTGTAATGCCACCGTTTCATCATAGCGATTAGCGCACGTTCGTTTTGCGGTCGAAATGCAGGATGTTCGAACAATCGTGATATAACCCGAGCAAAGACGATTCCTTGTGAGAAATTAAAAAATCAAGAGGAAACTATAGTTGAGATCGGATACAAGGGCAACCAGGCAGGCTGCTCGTTCTTGAACGAAGTCTTGTACGGGAGAGAATATCGCAGTTTCCGCGCTCGCTTTCTGAAGATCGAACGGCCGCGTCAGAAATTTATCGAGACATCCTGCAGATCGCTGGAGAATAGAGAGGCATAGACACGAGTTTTCACGATAAAAGAGGCGGTTAGAGAGACATAAATTTCTGCAGGCGACGGATTTAGGACTCTATGCTGCCTCCTTAACACAAAAAAGCAGTATTTGCGGTTCTGGATGGATGGATTGGACATGTATGAATAACTATGTACATACGCATATATAATTATATATCACGTGATATCGACGTCCGTAGGGAATCTTGTGGTCCATGGCATTGTAACAAAAAAGAACAGAAAAGCATGTGTCCAAGGTGTCCTAAGATGCAGATACAGTCTTTTTGCTTACGGCGGCAGTATGGTTCTCAGGTACGGAAACGGTAGCGTGTAAGCGTGTCCTGCAAATTCCGCTGATCCGGTGTGATTTATCGAGAGTAGCCGAGAGCAAGAGGAGTGCCAGCAAATCGCCGGTTAAACGAGCGGGGCCTAGCACTCAAGCCAGGCACGCGTCCGGTACGAATCGGCCGCCGCAAAACAGCGGCTCCAACAATGCCACCGGCGGCAGATCCGGCCAAGGGAGTTACGCTCGTGCAAGGGTCACGAAGGAGAGAGAGTGCCCTTTGACACCGGCGTGCGACTCCAGAGGTCATCTCTCCGGGAAACTCGAGTCACACTTTACTCTGGAGGCTTGTCCCTTGTACCACAACACTACGCCGCAGGCTTGCGTGTAAGTAGCCGACCTCGAATATTTCTACAGAGAGCGAACGACCGGTTCTTTTAAAACGCGCCCCCGTATTTTCCAGGGAGTTCTACAAGGACAGAAAGAAGCGCGAGGACGAGCGAAAGAAGGCTGTCTCGTGTCTGGCGAAGAAGTCGCCGAAGGGTGTGCATCAGACGACGGAGCAGCGCAACTATCAGCTGAAAGTCAGAGAGCTCAGAAACAAATGGAAGGGAAGCGTCGGCGACGGCAACGAAACAGACAACGAGAACGACCTCCAAGGAAACGAGAAGGATCGGCAACCGCGTTTGACCAATCTCACGCCGGACTACGACCTGAAATTGTTCATGGAGGCGCAGGCGATTGCCAGCGAGAAGATCGTAGGTATCCAGGCTATCGCGCGCGATCGATCATCGGACACGCGATGATACATTTTGCGTAACTTTCAGGAGAAAGAACTGAAAGAGCTGGACTATGACGGCGAGGGAAGAAACGTCGGTGGTACGCGGGTGATCGAGATGGGCAAATGGGAGATGGAGGTGTGGTACCAGAGTCCGTATCCCGAGGAGTTTAGCCGCGCTCCGAAGCTCTACTTATGCGAGTACTGTTTACGATACGCGAAGAGTCGCCAGGTGTTGAGGCGGCACAGAGAGAAGTGTCTGTGGAGGCATCCTCCGGGTCACGAGGTCTATAGGTTCGTGTCGAATCGTACGTTGTCCAACATCATCGGGTTCGCCCGCGATCATCGCCGCTATTAAATATTTCCTGTTGCAGGAAAGACAAGATAGGCGTGTGGGAGGTCGATGGGAAGCGATACAAACAATACTGTCAGAATCTCTGTTTGCTGGCCAAGTTCTTTTTGGATCACAAAACGCTGTACTACGACGTCGAGCCGTTCCTTTTCTACGTGATGACGATCGGGGACGCCGAGGGATGCCACACGGTCGGCTATTTCAGCAAGGTGAGCCTTGACCTTTTCTTTTTCGACTCGCAAACCGCGGACGAGTACACCAGGGTGGCCCTGAATGGAACGTCGCTCGAATTCAGGGCCGCCGTAGAGCCGAAGGGTTCCAAGAAGAAACGAGCGAGATGGACGGCGCAAAGCAAAGGAAGGGCTTCTCGGGGCGTTTCTTATTGGCGCGGTCCTCGTTGCGACAACCTAGCGGAGGAGATATTAATGCGAGGCACGCGCGCGCGTACGTGCGAGACCGCTTGTTTGCTCGCGTCGCTCGCCGGCACTTGCGTAAACGGGGCCTGCGTTCGCCATGCTAGGCGTCTCGCGAACAACGCTGGAGAATAATGTTAAAATGTTTGAAAGTATCTCGACAATCTCGGCGATTCGAACGTAACAGGGATAGCGTACATACAGTTCAGAAATTTTGTGAAACCTGCCAACAGCCTGTTTTAAAAATGCTCGTTGAAACTCTCTGCAGGGACAAGTAATATTTAGGCGCATTTTTTTATGATCTTCGAACAATTTAAAATTGACCAACAGAATAAACCTTCTGTTGATAAATCTGAGACTACAGAATATACGTTAAAGGCAATAGAAGACTGACAAAATTTAGTATGTCTTAACCGATGAATATAGCAGAGCTATTTACGACCGGAAAATTGTAGGACTACCTGTACGATTAATCGTGCTTGGAAATGGACAGAGAAGCACAGCGCTCGGTCTCCCCGTAGTAATCCGGCTCTGGTGATCCTCCATCGATTTCTAATCAACGATTCCTGGTCCGTGAGGCTTTCGTTCGAACAGAACGAGTTCCGCAACGAACCTGTGGCCTTCGAGAGGGTCGTGGTTACCGGATGACCCAATATATTCACGGGGGATGGGCGCAAGGCCATTTTTCCTCCTATTTTGCGGTTTACCGCGGCTGGCAATGGCATCCACGCGCCGTGCCCGGATTACATAGACTATACGTGGCACAGGGGGGTGTGTGTGTGCGCGCGGAGGGCACGTCGTCTTCCATCTCCGAGTCGAGTCGAGTCGAGTCGAGTCGAGTCCTCTCCACCCTCCGGTGGCGGGTCCGGCCGGTGGGAGAAACGCGGCAGACCTTTACGCACACGCCTATTTACCGCGAAACAGCATCGCCCGAGTCGAAATCTTTACCGACGTTCAACGACCTCTGACCCTGGCGCAAGACGCGGCAAATCCAGACCCGCCGGGCCTCGGCTTTCTCTCGAGAAGAGAAGGGGGCAGGCTCCAGGGGTTGGGCGCCGACGAAAATTTCCGTCGGTTTCGAGGCAAACGTTCGGCCCCCTCCTCCGCGTGGCCCCTTTGTCCTCGCCCCGGCACTTTGCTCTCCTTCGAGAAAGCGTTCTTATCCGCTCGGGAAGGGGCGAGACGACGGAGCTGTGCTTTTGCCTCTTCGCGCGAGGAACGACGGGGCGGACGACTGACGGCGAGAGAGAACCGATTCCCAGGGCCGTGTCACCCGGCGTTCGAAGCATCGCGACGGCACTTTACTACCACGAGTGTACACACGTTTATTGCGGCCGCGTACGCTTCGCTGCGGCATTTCACCGAATCAGATTAACCCTCGCAGCACCCCCGCTTGGGCGTTCCCTCGGAGCCCCATAATTGGGTCCTTTCGTATAGGTGCAGCTCGAACGAAAATCTTGTTGCTATTACTATCATTACGATTGCTACTATTATTACTATTATATTAGTATGATCAAACAAACTGCAGAGCGATTACCCGCCGCCTCTGAAAGAGCCCGGACGCGACGGGGGTTAAACAGATACCGCAGTAAAGCGTACGCTCACCGCATTCGCGAACTTTAGATTTCGAAGACGGTGACGATCATTGGGGCTGAAGCGATCGACCGGTTGCACGGTCGTTAGATCGCGGAAACGGAAAATTCCGCTCGATCGCCAAAATAATTCGGGGTGGCGAGCAGCAAGAGAGAACGGGGTGGTGAGTTCATCGTCCCCGAGTCCTGCGGAGTGCTGCGCGTCCCGCAGCGCTGCGAACGCTCGAAAATCCAGGAGAACTCGATAATTTCGATATCGATCCTCCGGTTCTGAATTTGCAGGAAGGGCCAGGCTCTCGTTTTCTTAGAAGGCGGCGGGAACCCGGCGCGCACCTTGCGTGCGGAAGGAAGAAAGCAAGGAAGGGCGTGATGGGTGGGAGGGAGGAAGGGAGGGAAGGAAGGAAGGAAGGAAGGGCGTACCCCTCAGAGGGCGACGCAGGCTGCATCCGCAGTGGCGTCGGCTTCAGCGGTAACGCAGAGTCAAAATCTTTATAGACGTTCAATGACCCCGACCCTGGCCAGACTGTCGTGGGGTGACTGTGGTGGTACTGCTGCTGCTGCTGCTGCTAGCAATGGTGGTGGTGGTGGTGGTGGTGGCGGTGGTGCGGTGGCGATGGCGACGCAGAGATAGAATGAGAGAGAGGGAGAGAGAGAGAGAGAGTCGGGGTGGGTCTAGCGTACGCACGCTATGCGCTCACGACGTGCAGTGCCAGGTGGATGGCTAGACCGAGTGGGAGTTGGCGAGGGTGGCGAGGGTGGCGGTGGCTGCTGCAGGGGATGGTGGTTGCAGAGGTCGCGAAGGAGGGGATAGCAGGCCGACAGGGGAGAGAGGGCGTCGCCTGGCATATCGGGTCGTCAACCTTTCTGCGGCACTGCGACGTCGGGGTCGTTATTATTTCCTCCTACTCCTCTTGCTCCGCCTCTGGCGCACGTCTTCTCCCGTCTTTTTCCCCGTTGCCGTCGACGACGGTTTTCTTGGACCGCGATCTCTGCTCCTTCGTCTCCGTCTCTTCAACCCCCCCGCATGCTCGCCGCCGATGATGCCTCGGCAATGGCCGAGTCAGTCCGTGTCTTTTTTGCTCGCCGTTTTTCTAAAATAATAGTAATTATCATTATTATTATCATTGCTATTAACATTTATTTATGGGACAGAAGCGAACGAATAGAATTTTTCCGACAAGAATCCGAGGTCGCAGTTTTGCGTTAGCAGAGATTGTTAAGAGATTATCAAAAGACGAAATAAATCAGCGACTATAAGGAAAAACGCGACGCTTTCGGAAATTGTCCAATAATTATAGTTAAATAAAATGCGAAAGAAAGGTGACGGCGATAGGAAGGGAAGTGTTAAAGCGGAGATAAGCAACGTCTCGCAAGTCGTGCAATGGTAACGTTTCTAACAATTTTTTCAATTTATGCTTTGACGATGTGAAAATTAGTTACACCCTTGCACGATTCAGTTGCTGCGGACAACTTTTATTTTAAAGCTCCACAGTCGAATCGCAACAATTCTAGACGAAATCTAGAAAATATATTCCCAACGATCTCCAACAATTATTGTGCGGTATAGAGAATTTTGACTAGACCGCGTCGCGTTACTTTGATCCTTCCCACCCCCGGGGACCTGGGAAGAGCGTCGCTGTTGGATCCGTTCCACCCCTGAGACACCAACCGGGTGTCTTTGCCGATATTTCCTACTATTCCGAGGCTCGGCATCTGGGCGAGACCTGCCTCTCGAGTCCGTTGATCCGCGACGGGGGTGGAAACGACGGCGCTCTTTCTTCTCGCGGGTTTCGGCGGAGCCGGAGGCAGGATCGATCATTTCGACAACCTTCGAACGATCTTTTCCCAGCGCTGCAACCTCCTGGCGTTCGGGAAGGTGTGTTCCAGAAGGCTCCCCCCTCTCTCTCTCTCTCTCTCTCTCTCTCTCTCTCCCTCTCTCGGCAGAGGGGATGACGAGACGCGCCGCGTTGCGCCGCGGAGCACAGCCGATCGATCGACGCGTACACGGGGCCGCTTCCTCGCGCGTCTTGCGGTCTCCTCCGCTTGACCTCGAATAATCCGGACGTTGGCATTGAGCCTGGAGATCGTTGACCCGGGCGAGGCGGCCGTTGACCTTGAGTAATCCGGCCGTTGAACCCGAGCGCGGCGCTCACCCTGCGACGCGTCGCGTCGCGTCGCGTCGGCAGCGCCGCGCGTTATATTCGCACGAGGGAGAGAGAGAGAGAGAGATGCAGAGAGAGAGAGAGAGAGAGTGTGTCTGCGAACGGCAACCTTGAGCGATCCTAGCCGCGACCTTGAACGATTCCACGCCCGTACGAGATCGAGGGGACAGTCGTCCTTTCGAGAAAGCCTCACGAAATCACGTACCAAATAACCTGTAATTCTAAAATTTCCGTCTCTCTCTCTCTCGCCCTCTCTCTCTCTCTCTCTCTCTCTCTTCTTCGCGAAGAAGTTTTATCAATTCAAAGCCAGTGAGAGCAAACACCTGGATAGGACGTACCGTGAACGACGTTTCCACCTTCCGGTGCGACTTGTAACGGGAACCACGAAGGAAGTGCCGCGACTTTCGAAAAGTCGGAATGCTTTCCCCCCGCGAAAGAAACTAAACGCGAAGCTTTCCATACTCTAGAAAAGAGTATGCTAGAAAAATAGTTTGGTCGCGAACAACCCGGCTGTCCCCCTGTATTAGACGCGATCGGACTTGCAAATTTCCTAGTCGCAGCCCTGGTTGAAAGGGGCGAGAGGATGGTTGAGCGAGAGGCGGGTCGCGGCCTCCGCACGTTTTTCATAGGCCGAGAGGCCGCTTTATTCCTTTGGAATAATTTCGAGTGCGGTGTAATTCATCTGCGACATAATCCAAACACGATGCAATTGAGGTAGAATATAATTCAAGTAAAATATCATTTCTTCAGGGCGAAGGAGCTTCTAAAAACAATCAAAAATACAATTGAAATACAGTGCGACTAAATTACGATACAATTCAAACACGATGCGATTAAATTGTTTGCGCGACATTGATAATACGTTTCCACCGTAAGTGCCAGCTTCGGCCGGGGCAGCAGGCGTCGGGTCCTGGCGGCGGCGAGCATGAAATACGTTCGATTCGTCCGCTTGTAATCGATGTTTACGACGGGACCCGATAATGGGGGCCCGGCAATCATACCGCGACACCGTCCGCGGGTCCCGCTCGGATCTCCCCCGAAAAAGGAGAAGGAGCCTTGTCGCGTGAAATCCGGCCGGAACCGGTTCTCGGGGCCGTCGGGGCCGTCGGATCCGTCGGGCCCGAGACACGCGGCCAACAACGGTGCCCTGTCCTGCTCCTGAAATCCTTGCGCGTTCTGCCCGGGCGAAGGATCGGGACCTCGTCGAGCCTGTTTATAGCGAAACCAGAATTTTTGATAGCTCCTTTACGAGACTCTCTCGCTCTCCGGGTCACGGTCTGCCTCTTCCACTCTCTTTCTCTCGCACACGCGTCGGACATCAGGAATCGCGGTCGGGGCGATCGAGAGGATCGATTTGAATCCTCGAAAGTAGGATCTAAAGACACCATGGCCTCCGATTGGTTGCGTCATCCGATTGCGTGCGGGCCGAACGACGACGTCGACTGCGTGCAGTCATTTCTCTGGAAAGTAGTCCCTCGGCTTCTAAGCAAAAATGCTCGACGTTTTCTCAATCTCATTGACAACGTTGACAACAGAGATTTCGCGGAGAGATGCGGAGGAGAAGACCGAGACGAGATTCGGTGGGCAAGGAAAGGGCTGCGGAGAAAGCGCCGGAGAACAAAGAGGTTCCGGGGAACATCTGGGACCGGGAACGAGAACGGGAACTCGACACCGCCTCGAAGCAGGAAAGCACGACGGCAATTAGCTCGGCGACGACGAGGACGCGTGGCGGCGTGCCCGTTCGTTGCCGGCAACGACCAACGACGAAGGTCTCTCTCTCTCTCTCTCTCTCTCTCTCTCTCGTTCGATCGGTGGGGCCCCGGCACACGACCGCGAGAGAGTTCCTTCCTCCTCGGCGAGAGAACGAGAGGACAGCGGGTATCCTCTTACGCGAGTATTTCAGAGGGGATCCCGGTCGAATCGGGCACAGGACGATGCAACGAGGCGGCGGCGGCGCCGCTACCCGTCGACTCGTCGAGCCTCCGCTCCGCGCGCCGCGAGAAAAGAGCGCTTGCCGGCTGGCCGGCCGGCTCGGAACGGCGATTCCTCGGGGAACACGACACGCGTGTCGAACACCGGCACCTACACCACAATGCCCCGCTCTTTTCCTGCTCCAGCGATACGGATGAAAGAGTATACTTTATCCTGGGAATCGGCCAGAACGAGTTCCCGTGTCGTTTTTAACAGTCGGAATGCAAAGGATTTCTTAACCCTTCGCACTCGATTGTTTAGGTATAATTCGATGATAGATCGAATTGCCACAGATTTTGTAAGACGATAATTCTTGGGATTGAAAGCGGTATATTTATGTATATTATAATAATCAGAGGCAAAAGTCTTCTCTCGCGAGACATCCGAACGCAAAGGGTTAATATTGGTCAGATTTTCTACAGTGACTTTTTATGTAGAATCAAAATTGGCTGCATTCTAATGTAAGGCAGATGTCTCAGCGTTCGCGTGCCTGGATGAAAAATGTGTAGAAAAAGAAGAGTGTTATTAAAAGTGTTGGTCGTGCGTGAGCAACAATTATAACGATCAACGATTGTATAACGGTCGCGTCATTAAAACGCGGCGGGATATAATCGTATAATTGCAGCTGGTTAAAGTTTAGTCGCAGGAACGTACAACGGTTTACAAATCGGTAAACCATTTAATCGTATTAATTGTAGTCCGATCATTATAAATCCAGTTGCAACAATCGTCGAGTTATAGTCGTTAATAATTGTCGACGGGTCGGTCTCTGTTCCGCGTGTCCTCTCGGCGGGATTTTTCGCGGAGCTCGTTCCGACGAAAGAAACGAGCCGAGCAGGAAGATGAATCGAGTAGAAGTATAAGGAGTAGAAGGAGGGGGAGGAGGGGGAGGCAAAGGATGATTCGATCGGAGAAGGCCGTTTGAAATCAGCAGACGGTGTATCCGTGGAGACGCGACGATCCACGGGCACTCGGGCCTGCTCGTTTGACTAACTTCCGGTGGTGCGCCGCGCCAGTTAGCCCGTCACGAACCGTTCCACTGTATATGCTACTGAATAATGCATGCAGAAATGGAACGAGCCTGGCTTCCAGGAACGAAGCGCGGTGTCGAGGGGAGCGCCGAAGAGACCAACAGAGAAAGAGACAGAAAAATAGAGAGAGAGAGAGAGAGACTGTTGGACAAAATTCCAAGACACTTGGGAATTTATTGGTACAAAAATTCGATGTAATACTCGCGTTAAAATGCAATTAAATGTCGAGCAAAATCATCTTTCAACAAGCGGCATTTTCCCCAATTTTACAAAGAAGACTCGTCCGTTCTTTTTAGTCTAAATAAAGTTCTGATTTCTTGTCATTAGTATTTAAATATTTACACAAATATAGTATACTTGCAATAAATCTATATAGTCCTTTTTTTTTTCTTAAAAATAATTGCAGTCGAGAAACTTCTGATTGTTGTAACTATAAAGAAAATGCTACGGCAAGGGGTTAAAAAAAAGAAGAACTCGTGAAAGGATCGAGAGGACGAAAGAGAGAGAGAGAGAGAGGCGTATCTCGAGGTTGGTCGAGAGGAGTCGGGGAACGATGGCCCGATACGCGTGTAACGTAATAAATAGGCAGGACTGACGGAACGTTTATATATCTCCGAGAGCGAGGAGGCGAGGAGGATCCAGCAAACCGTGCACCAAGACGGATAAAAGGGAAGAATGGCAGCGTTAGAGAGCAGACAGAGAGCGGCGGAGGGTCTCGGGCGACGGGAAGGGTAACGCACCGGCAACCGGGAACCGGGACCCAGGAGGATCCGTCGAGAGGAATTCCGGTTCTGAAAATTCTATGGCGGCCGTTTATCCCGAGCTTCTCGGGTTTGCTGCCGAAAACTCGAGAGAAAAAGGATTGAACGCGCGCGCGCGCGCGCGCCGGAGCTTTGGATAAACCAATTCGAATATTCGAGAGCAAGTAGACAAAAAAGAAGAGCGAGAGAACGGCGGGGGAGGAGGTGAGCGGAATTGAAAGACGGAAATTTAGCGAGGCGGAATTGGCTCGGGGTTCTTTTAAAAATCGTTAAAGGGCAACATACGCGTCGCGTAAATAGTTGAACCCCCGAGGCGTTTCGTTTCAGCCGCGTCGCGTGGAAAGACGTCGCGAGGAGGAGGAGGAGGAGGGATCTCCTCTCTTTGAGCGCGGAGAAATCTGATTTCGGGGATGAATCTATTTATCGTCGCGGCAAAAATTCGAGGACCCGATACGTACATCGGAGGATAACGAGACGCGATCTCGAGGACAAAGGCGAGGCGATCTCGCGGAAAGGGGAGGAGGAGGAGTCGGGACGGAGCGCTCGAAAAACCCTCGAGACACTCGGAAAGCATCGAGAGTTCTCGGGACTCGAAACGTCCTGCTATTTTTGCGATTCAAAGCTCTCGACACCGAGAGCAAGAGGAAAGAGGGAAAAGGGAAAGAGGACCGCGGGAGCATTCCGAGATCAAAGTTCCGGGATTCGGTGGCTCGCGGATCGAAAAATCGGGTCTCCACCCTCTTTGGAAAGGAGAATGGTTCGTTCGGTGGTGGTCGTCGACGAGAGAGGCGACGGTCTCTCTCCGAGAAGTCGAATTTATTTATTAACAAATTCCTCGGGCTGGTTGCCGAAGCGCAGAGGATGAAGGGAAGAAAAGTTCGAGACAGGCGCGGAGCGGCGAGCGGAGAGGAAACTGCGAGGCAAGAAAGGCAGTCGGAAGGGAGGGTCGGTCAATTTTCCTTAAAAATATCCTGCAGACGCGTCGCTCGACAGAGCGAGCGAGCGAGCGGCGAGAGGACGGAGAGAGTGCAGACGGTGGATGGGAGCCGGCGCGAAAGGGATTGCAAGGGTGGAAGAGAGCAGGAGTTGGAGACGTCGGCATCGGTGTCGGCGTCGGCGTCGGCGTCGGCGTCGGCGTCGGGGAGCTTTGGCGCGGGGTGTTCGGGGGGTAGAAAAGGAAAGGGATGACGTAGAGTAACGCGGAGTACGTAGTAGTAGTATCAGTAGTAGTAGTAGTAGTAGCAGTAGTAGCAGTAATAGTAGTAGTAGTAGTAGAGGTCGTCGATACGATACGCGGCGGCCTCTTGGAGAAGAGGTTGGGGTAGGCTCGCCCAACCCTGGCCCCTCTCTCTCTCTCTTTCTCTTTCTCCACCTCCGTCCACCTTTGTCCCCGCCCGGTCGAACTTCCCCTAAATCCCCTGTTCCGTCCCCCGCGGCCCGTCCCAACCGTTGCGCCCCGTTCCTCTCGATTCCTCCCTGGAAAAGCTCGGCACGGCGAGACCGGGCGGGCGGCGAGCGATCGATGCCAGACAGTCCTGTTCACACGAGCAAATCCCGCCGAATACACAGGCTCTCCGTAGAAGTTGGGGTAGGGTATCATCGTCTAGCCCAAGCCACGGCCTAGCCGCGGCCTTCGGTCCGCTTGCGGCTCGCTCCGGCTCGCTCCAGCTCGCTCCGACTCGTTGCGCGTTCCAACGAATCCCCGCGAGTTTTACTCGACCGTGTCTCTCCGCTCTCTCTCTCTCTCTCTCTCTTTCTCTGCCGGCTCTACTCGACCACGATGTCTCGGCGACTCGTTATCCCGTGTCTCGTGTCTCGTGACAGAGAGCCGCAAGCGTACACCGACGGTTTCCAGTTTCCCTCGACGCCACCTTCGTTGCTCGAGCGCGCCCGGAGAGCGATAGAGAGAGAGAGAGAGAGAGAGGGAGAGAGAGAGGATCGCGTTCCCCTCGCGACTCCTCACGGCCACGAAAAATCCACGTGGCTGGTGAGCTTCCTGCCGGCTCGGAGCGGCTCGGAGAACCTCGGTGCGGCTCGAAGTTGAGAGTCTACAGTCTACGAACTACAGTCTACGCTATGGTAGCCGAGGCGAAAGAGAGTTCGTCGCCCTTCCGCCACCAAGACGGAATAGAAGCTCGCGATTCTCGGCTTGGGGAACGGCCGACCGGGAACAGCCGCAGAGGGCTGCTCGATTCTTTTCACGGACCTTGACCTCTTCTCTCTCCGCCCCGAGCGGCAAGGCCCGCCAAGGGCTGAAACGGGGTATCCGGGCTGTCGATCGTAAAACTCGATTTCGTTATTAATTCGACGCAGTCCTCTCTCCCTCTCTCTCTCTCCCTCTGCATCTCTCTTTCTCTCTCTCTCGTCCGTCGATTACGCGCGGGGAACGTAGCTATGGTAACGTCCGTGTTCTAGCAAGCACGGATGGGATTAAAACGCGAACACATCGATCGCGTTTTGTCTACGACACGGAGTTAACGGACACACGATGCGTGGCCAGCCGTAACCATCGATCCCATGTATCGACTGCGGAGAGAGGTTTCCCTTCGACGTGGCGCGACGCGACGCGACTCGACGCGACGCGAATGCACAAAAGGCTATTGTTCGCCAGCCGCGAAATCCTACGGTAGGAGTGTCCAGGATCCGCGTGGGAAGACCGCGACAGGGCTTCCCCGGCGATTCTGCAGCCTCCTTCCAGGAAGACCGCATTTCGATCGGTCTACGATTTCTTCGGTCTACGAAGAGGAAGATGGAATCCTAGAGAACGCAAATGTTCGAAGGGTTTCGATCGGCTCCCGCTAGGCTTCTTCTAGACGCGTTGCAAGCGTTTCGACGTTCTCTCGAACCAGGATTGGACGTTGCTCGAAGAACGTTTCGATGTACAATTTTATATGGAATTTATTTCGAGTCGGTTCTCAGGATAACATTTTAGTAAACAATATTCGAGGTAATACATGTGGAATCAATTCTTCGAATCGAAATTTAGCCGAGCGATACTTTGAATGTAACCTTAGTCGAGAGTTATTTCGTTAGCAACAGTCGAAGAATCCGAGTAACGTGCGCGCGCGATCATGTTCAATACGTAACTGTTCGTGTAACAGTTCATGATCGCGGGAATTGCTACCAGGTACACCGAGTACATATAACTCGGTACATATAACACATGCCACAAAGCATGGCAATTCTGCTTACAAATTTGAATATAACAGCATCGACTTATTTTTGCTACGCAATGAAAAAAAAAAGAAAAGGCCAAATTCGCGTCGGCGAACGCGTGAAATCGATCACCGATACGAACGCATGATATACGGCCAGGTTAGAAGTTCGATAAGTCCGCGTCGAAATGTCTGCGTCGGGAAGGTCCGGGGCGCTCGAGAGAGACTGACTGATCGAGGGACCGGTGACAATTTCTCCCCGAGTTTCGGAAGCCTCGGGAAGTCTTTGGGAAACGCGAGGATAATCCTTGCGCGACCCTCCCAAGTTCTCGGGTTCTCGAGCACGCCCGCCATTGATAAATTTCCAGCGTCCCTCGAGACGCGCCCTTCGTCTGGACGCGCAGCCAGGAATTCCGAGGGGCGAGTTCTTTCGTTCGTTCTTTCGTTCTTTCGCTCTTTCCTATTAGAATACGGTCGGCGGCGAGCCGGGAAGGAGAGTGCCGGACGCTGATTATCGGCGCCGGGAGGAACTACTTCTCGAGGGCGGACGAGTCTCCGCGGACCCGTAAGAAACTCGCCGGACACCCCGTAGATCGAGAGGAACGCTTTGTTCGGTAGAAAGAAAGTGGAGGAGGAAACTCGGTGCATCTAAATATAGAAGTGACCGTCGCGCGAGGAGCCGTATAACCTTTAGGCGGCGCTCACACCGCGCCGAGATCCGACAAGATTGCGAGGAGTCGAGCCTTCGCGGTCGTATTATGTCTACTCTCTCGACTGCCGAAGCCATTTGTTTGTCTGCTTTCATTTCTACGCAGCATCGAACCAGATCATCGCGCTGCACGCATCTAAACTCTGCAAAGGAGTTAATCAAAATTGATCTTGCAAATATTACTTGTGACTGTACGTTTTTTAAAATTAATTCTGGGCATGACACCTACGTGTAAACTGGATACGACTGCCCAGAGTCAACCTATTACCTGCTAAATTGTTCTTTCTGTACACACCCTCTTGCAGAAAATAGAGTCGCGTAACAATATAATTATATTCGGATTACGTATCGTCGATGAAATATTTGATACTTTTGAAAAAGTTCCAAATCAGAATCGCTCCGATCAATCCTCCGCGAGCCGCTCGCTCGGCCTCTGCTTCGAGACTCTCGAAGCCGATCCGGAGAATCCGTGCGCAGTTGTGCACGCCGTGCGACGGCACATTTATCCGATTTTGCTGACCAAAAGTCGCCGTCGTCGGACTCGACGAACGCAGAAATATTAGGATGTCGTGTCACCCGAGGAAGAGAAATTATTGTGGCGAAACGATAAACCTGACATTTTATCGCTGCTTTTCTCTTCCGTGCAGCGATGTGGCCAATTATACCGGGGCCTATTGTAATAATCGATCGACAGCGGGGAAACACGTCGTCGATCGTCGTCGTCGAGACGTTCGACGGAACGAGCCGGAGACGATTGATTCGCGTTGTTCGCGCAGTCGTCCAAAGAAGACACCCGTTCGCCTCCGCTCGGCTTTTTACACGAAAGAAAATTGTCCGCGCAACTTTCTACATTCTAATTATCTTGACATTCTAACGATTAATGAAATAGAAAACGAAACGAACTAGAATCTCTCGGCCTGCGAAATACTATTGAGAATAATATTTGTTCCATTGCTTTAAAATTGAAGGGAAAGCCTGAACGCATTCTAAAAACATTCAATTACGGAACGAAGTCCTCCTACAGCTCGTCGAAATGTCACACACCGCCGCGACCTCGCTCGTTCGTCGCATTTACGGCCGCTGCAAAGAATCGCGAGCGTGTAGACCGCAGGAGATAGATAGATAGAACGGAGGCCTGTGCTAGAGAGCTACAGCAGAGCACTCGCTCGGTTCGGCCAGATGTTGGCGTATCATCGCCTAGCGAGCTTTATGGCGCGACGATACACGGAAAAGGATGCCGCCGACCGATCGGCACCCAGAACCTTTTACGACCGACTTTACGATCGTTTTCGGGCCGATCGAGGCTCTCTCGGAGGCTCCGTCGATTATTCTACTCTCTTTTAGAGGCTCGCCGTGCCTCGCCGTGCCTCGCCGTGCCTCGCGCTGCCTCGCGGAGGATACCGCGAACAGGAGGCAGCTTCTCTCAGTGGTCCATTCGCCGGTTCGTCGAAATCGAGAGTCGATCGATGCGTTTGTCGCGCGACTCGGTTGCCGCTGGCTACCGCGATCGTTAAACTACGCCGAAAGGAGACAAGAGCAGCGACGAGAGAGACCAGGTATCGATTACGCCCGACTATATCTGCCGAGAGAGCCCCGGATGTTTCGTCCGTCGCTGGACGACAGGTCCGATTTTCGAATTACGTACTCGTGGCGAAAACGCGAAGCGAATCGCGGAACACCGGACCAATGCGCGTTTTCCTCGCGGGGGGGAAGAAGTAACGCGACAGACGCCGCTCTTTCCATCGGCTACTTGCCGATTTAATTAAATTGCAATTGTCATTCAAATAAATGGTGTGTAGGTAAATGTAATTTAGGTAAACATGGTTCGGATAAATGTGGTCTACCGTGGAAAAGAAAGTGGAGTAATCGGCAAGGAAAAGCGAGGCACGAGGACCTTTCTTGGTCGCGCTAGGTGGGGAGGTCGAGACGTCCCTGAACGAAGCGGAGACTAGTGGCCCAAGGACGTCGCGGGGCCCAGATTCTCTTCTCTTCTCTCTCTCTCTCTCTCTCTCTCTCTCTCTCTCTCTCTCTCTCATCGGTCACCTTCCAATTGCCCCTCGTTTCTCTCGGCTCGTCGCGAGACCGGACGACTTTTCGAAAAATCGGCGTGACGGACAAATTCGCGGACGCGTCGTAGCAACCGCACACGACTTTTCCACTGGTAGACAGAGAGAGAGAGAGAAAGAGAGAGAGAGAGAGAGAGAGAGAGAGAGAGAGAGCCTGTCTTCGGGTCTCAGCGATCGGTCTCGGTTCTCGGCGTTCTCCACGGCTCGTTTTCCTTCCACCGGCGAACAGAGAGACGCACATGGTCGCGCGAACACGCTCGCGAGGACTCGGTTGTGTGTCCTTCGGACCGTTGCTGCCCCACTCGCCAGTTAGCAACAAGGCAGCAAGCTCGCAGCCGCGGCCGGAAATACCGGGTGTCCGAGTTGTGCCGGGTCCGTTCTCGATGCGGGACCGAGGGACGCCCCGACGACGATCGATGGTTGCTCGGCCTCGCGCAGATTCGTCGAGATTCGCCGAGATTCGTCGAGATTCGTCGGTTTCGAAAGACGGAAAGTTATGTCGAGTTCCTCCCTGTTATGGTCCCAACGATGGTCGAGGATCGAGCCGAAATGAATTATATTTTATTCATTGATTTATTCGGGAACAGAACTAAAATCCATCGCAGCACACGAGTCGATTAGAATCGTAAATAGAGTACACGATATTGTTTAACGCTTTACCGGGTAATTAAATCTACCAACATATTCATGTTTTCGTATACGTTTTCATATACATATATATTTGGTGGCGCGACGTCACAGACGAACACAGCTATTCCCGTATAGTAGACGGAATAATTAAGTTGCACCGCAGCCGGTCCAAGAGGATGCTGCGATAATTCGAATGTTTCGATTTTGGCGAGGCCCGAGCCGCCGCTTAATCAGATTATAATAAAACGCGAGCGGATCGCGCGACCGAAAGAACAGATAAACGCGACCATGGCAACGGAACCATCGGTCGGTCGAACGGCTCTCGGGTTCCGATGCGCGATAACGCCCACGTCGCAAAAAAACTCGAGTCGAGAACCGAAAAATTCGAAATCCCATCTATCCGTTTCGCTCTGCTCCGCTCTGCTCCTCTCTGCTCCGCTCCCCCCGACATTTGTATCGCTCGTATCGCGTGTCTCGATACAATTTCCAAAGGAGGCTCGCAATTTACTCACGGCTCGGCTTTAATAAGCACGAGAAACTGCTCCGACTCTCGCTAATAACTCCATTTATGTTCTTTCCCTGGAGCGGCTCGCGTGGACACGCTGCGCGAGGTCGAGTTTATACTTCTACGTATTTATTGAGGTATTCATCGATTGGCTTATTTTGCGATCTGTTCACTCGTTTGTCTATTTATCGAATTATTTACGATCCAAAGCCTCCCTCTCGATTAATACCACCTAGAAGGAATATACAAATGAACTCGAATACATGACGATGATACACAATGTACATTGATGGTACAACAATGAAATGATTTAATGGTTAAAAAGACACGAGCGCGCCGGAAGATGTAACGTATGCGATCGAAATTGAATCTATTACGATGCCAATTCCCATTGCAAATGATTCCATTCATACAGCTATCGCGAGGAGACTGCTGATCTTTATGCGAAATAAAAACGGTCTCCGTTAATTGGAACATATTCCTTGTATACATATAATAATATCGGCGAGACGACGGCCTACGCGATAACATCTCGTAACCGTTTATTAAACGATTCTGCTGTTTCCCCCCATTCGATCACCTCGTTTCTGTTAGAAATATGCGGGAAATCCTCGGTCGACCGATCACACCGGGCACGTCGAAATCGCCACCATCGGCGTACCTTATTTCTGGGCCGAACGCGTTCGATTCGCGTCCGAAAATAGCTGGTGCTTTGTTAGCGGCCGCGGCGGGTCTCGGCGCGGATGGAAATCGGCGCGTGTCCGGAGCGAGAGGAACGCGGGATTTCGAATGGGCGTACGCGCGGACCGAGATAAAGCGCAGCGGCCGATGCTTGCCGAAAAAGCGGTCGGGGCCCAGACTTTGCGATATGTAATTTCACGCGAACTTTATCTAATCTGGCCGCCCGAGATACGCTTAGTAGGTGTTACGCCCACCGCGACGCTCGGTAAAACGAAACACACCTATTCTCTTAGACATCGTCGGCCGATCGTCGCTAATTTTATACCGGAGCTTCGATTATTTTTAACAAGAGAGCTCGGAGCATAAAAGGAAGAAAAATGAAACGAGAGAAAGTAGAAATAATGAACTGATCACATACATGTATGTATGTATGTACTTTTGAAAGCGACCCCCGGGGTGAATTTTGGTATCTTAGGTCTTCGATACTTGGAGAATTGTTAAACGATCGGGTCAAAATGAAGCGAGAATCATTGTTGATAATTTGTCGAATAACGTGACAACGATCTGATAGGATTTAGGGTACAATTCATTGACAGTGGGAGGGAGAGAGAGATAGTGAAACAAAAAGATCGGAATATCCGTAACGATCGCGTTGACGCGCGTCCGCGATTAAAGCTGATGCGAGTTTAATGTCCATTTCTCGGCGTGTTTCACGATCGCTTATTAACGATTTAATGAAACTATTAGCAGAAATTGTCGGCAATCAATTTCGGTGGACAATGTCCGGGGAAATAAATGTTTCGTTCCACTGTGGGCCGTGAAACGCGTCGAGAAATAGGCGAGGCAAGAGCCGAGAAGAGCCGAGAAGAGAAGAGAAGAGTAGAGTAGAGAAGGGAAGAGGAGAGGAGAGAAGAGAAGAAATCGAGTGGCCGCGGAGAGAGCCGTCCTGCGCTGACGTCGCTCTATATTTAACCAACCGATCGAGCGCGCTCGCTATTCTTTCTCTCCGTTGGGTCGCATTCGCCGAATCGTCGCGTCACCTTTCCGACGAAAAATCGTCCTCCGGGTCGTCGGCAGCCGAAGTTTCGGGAGGCCGAATCGACTAAGAAAAGAGATTTCGAAGGAGCGCGCGTATGCTCCCGACGCCTTGAATGCTCGAGCGAGAAAAGAACCGTCGAAGGTCAGGTGCACGCGGGGAATGCTCGCGGACACCGCGCTAAGTCGACGCCCGATGCTCGAAAACTTTCGATACGAGTTCTACGAACGATCTCGAAGCCGTCGTTCGGGGCCGTTTTATCAGCGGCGCCGCGCGAGCGCGCGCGCGCGCGCGTTCCAAACTGATAACTCAGAGCCCGACCTCGCTTTCTGTTCCAGGAAAAGAATTCTTTCCTCAATTACAACGTGTCCTGCATTCTGACGCTACCGCCCTACCAGCGACAAGGGTACGGCCGTCTTCTGATCGATTTCAGTGAGTAGAGATCCCGCCGATGCTTGTTTTAACAATTCTTTCATCACCGGAGACGTCGTCCCTCCGCCTGGTACAGACGCGGCACCTCGATTATCCAGTACTACATATATGTTTATGCTAGCTCCTATGGATACCGTCGTCGTTCTTTTAACCGACTCCAACGATGTTGTTTGCAACGATTTCTCCATCTTTCGGACCTTCCGCTATATTGCACCGTTCTAATCGTTTTCTTCGCAATCTGCGGTATGCTTTTGTCGATCTCTCTTTCTCGATTTTATTTTCACAATGGTATCAATTCTATGACGTGTACATATTTTGTTTATCATATTTCCTGTACTGCACGTATTTATTATATTTCCTGCACTGCTGTACACATTTACTGTATTCTTGTACATATTTATTGTATTTCTTCTTCTACTATATATGTACATATATTTATTTCAATTCGTAACGACTACACAGAATCTTCTCTTTCGCTTTTGTTCCACTATCGGAATATCCAGTTCCCCGGATAATCGAGGTTCTACTGTACCTAGAGCCAGATGCCCTCCTCCCCGCTGAAGTCGTGGGAAATGTTCGATAAATGTTGGATTCGTAGAAAACTCGTAGCGACAATCTCCGTTCGATTTCGCTGCAAGCGGACGCGCTTGTCCTTGCGACGAGCTCGTTCCCGGACAAGAGGATGACGACACATCCTGTCGACGAAATCGAAAGGACAACCGAATTAGGAACCGGACGACGTCCGGGAACCGCCCCCGCGCGTCGCCTGTCGTTCCGCGAGACGAATACGCTCTCTCGGCGTTCGAGCTTAACCCTTTACCGGACTGGCGATCGAGCGGCTCGAAATCGCAGCTGCGCGAAGTCAGATTATCGAAAATGAAATTCGGCCCCGTCGAACACCCGCGCCGTAATCGCTGGATCCGTTGTCCGGCGTCTGGACCGTTTTTATTTTCTCTCACCTCCGAGCATCCATTAGACGTCGAAACTATTTTAAAACGAGAGACTCGGTCGCATCATCCGGCGATAATAGCCGGTTTCAATAGAATTCTTGGAAGCCCAACGTCAGTCGTAAACAGCTGGATCTCGTCGTCGCGACTGATACAATTAATTCGTATTTTATCCGGACGTTTGACAAAAAGATTCCGCTTCCCGCGAATGAATAATGATAAATAATGCGTAAATAGTTGATAGATGATTAGCAAGTCGTAAATAACTAACGAATAAATCACAAATAAATAGTAAATCGATGGACTTTCAAGCGGCACCGAATGAACGCGCGCATCAACGCGTGACTCGCTCAAAATTACATTGGACTGCCTTCGGCACAATCCGGCAAAGGGTTAATCGAATACAAGTTGACGTAACCCGAGTTGACGTAAATTTCTCCAACTCCGTCACGTTTTGCGCAATCGTAGGCCATTAAGGAAAATCCAACGGCGCCGAGCCGTGTGCGCCGGTGTGGACGTGTCGTTACAATTAACCGGGGATTCCCAGCGATTCGATTGCCAACCAAACGAAAGTATACGACGTGTTCGCGCTTATCTGTCAACCGGGAAAGACCGACCGACACGGGTGGACTCTCGGCCGTTCGCTCAATGGCAGCGTGACGCGTGTACGAATTTACGACTTCCGGCTGCGATGCACCGCTGCTGACTCACGCATTTATGCTCAACGTCGCGATCTCTCGTCGAGATTATGCCGCCGCCGTAGCCGGTGTCGATAATTCGCCAATTCTTCCGAGACTTTTCGGGATAAATCGGCGAAGACAATGGAGAGAGAGAGAGAGAGAGAGATAGATCCTAGAGAAATCCGGGATGCTTTCATTGTCTGCTATTTACTCGTCTGGGGACGCATCGCAAGAAAATAAGGGGAAAACGTGCAAAGAAAAAGGAAGAGATAAAGAAAGAATCGTCTCTGCGCCAATCGCTGAACCTATCTCGCCCCCCCCCCCCCCCTCTCTCTCTCTCTCTCTCTCTCTTGGTCTTTTCCTCCGTTGCAATCCTCCGCGCTCTCTTGGCAGGCTCTCGAGATGCCACGTAGCGCGTGTACACCGCGAAAGAGCGTAGCGTTGATAATTAAACGCGAGCTTTTTGCCGTGACGTCATTTTCATTGATGCCGACGAGGCGGAGGACGCGGCGACGGTGCGGAAGCGGGGAGCCAGCGGCGGGGGTCGCGTAGGGACGGCACGTCGACGACGAGCAGCCCCCTAGGTGGCTGGGGTTGTGGGTCGACGTACTATGCGGACGAAGTCGTCGAGAATCGCGTAGTGCTGTTTTGCGGGGGGGAGACGCGGGGCGGGTTGCGGCGGCTTTTCCGCAGACTTTCGATGAGGAACAGAGAGAACTTACAAAGCTGACGATGGGACGAGAGAGAGAGAGAGAGAGAATGGCGTGCAAGTGTGTATGTGTGGCGGCGGTGGTGGAAACGATAGCCGTGTATGCCGTTGACGGTGGTGGTGGTGGTGGTGGTGGTGATGGTGGCCATGGTGGTGGTGACGGATAGTGGAGTGTAGGTCGGAGTGGAATGGTTAGCGGAAAGTGCGACGCCCGGCGTCTCGCCGCATCGATCCACCCCCACGACGTCTCTCTCTCTACCTGCTGTTCGCTTGCACGCGTACACTCTTGAACGCGGCATTCGCGCGCGCGCGAACACATCGAGAGAATCACAGACGCGGATCGGGATTCGTCTCGTCTCGTCTCGTCTCGTCTCGCGATGGGGTGTGTCCGATGCACCCCGTGTCCCGCGGAGGAATTTCTCGGCTCGCGATTAGGGCAACGATCGCGAGTCCTCGCCCGAGAGAACTCGCGGGAGCAGGCTTTCAAAGAAGGCGCTTTTTTTTATCGATCTGGGAATTCTCGGAATTTCCAGGTAGTTTCTTGCATCCTTTGCAATTACGTCTTTGGTTTCGGAACCGACCGCGACACGACAACTGCATTTTCGCAATGGTGCTGGATCAGCGCGTTGTATCGCAGTTGGGTTAACGGGTTAAGAAAGACGATCGCTGCGTCAGACAGACACACCCTGCACGCGTCCCTCGGAGCCCTCGGAGCCCTCGGAGCCCTCGGAGGCCTCGGGGTGGTCGGCGGGTAGGGCTCGGAGCACCGTTTCCACCTGGTTCGATTCGAGCGAGCGAGCGAGCGGTGGTGTAGGGCTCTCGCGATCGCATGACCTCCAGTGACCTCGCCCCTCGTAGGGCATACGATTGCCGGGGCACACCGCCGCCCTTTTCCTCTGTGCGTAGGCCAGCCACCCAACCAACTGTCCGACCAGCCAGCCGCCTCGCTTAGGTGCTAGCGAGAGAGACAGAGGAGTCCACGAACCTTCCCTGGCGGACTGCTGTCACGCCGATCCCTCTCTCTCTCTCTCTCTCTCTCTCACACACACACACACATCTCCGTCTCTTTCTCTCCCACCGCCCGATTCCTCTTCAACCCTCATCGCCGTTGTTCTCTCGTCCTTCCAGTCACCGGCGCTTCCTCCCCCTCCCCCGAGTCACTCGCGGCCCCAGCGACGCCATCCGCAGTGGCGGTGGTGGTAGCGGTAGCGGTAGCGGCAGCAGCAGCACCAGCAGCACTATACCACCGCTCCCACAACCACCCCGACGCCCCCGAAACTCTGCAAACTGAACGGACGCGTAATGAATGCGCTCTTGCCGAAGCTGTTTGCCCTGGTGGGAGGGAGAGGCGGAAAGAGAATCGTGCCACGCCGTAGGAAGAGGCGGCGAGAAAGAATTGGCAGAGGGTGGTAGCCGGCGGTGGCGATGGCGACGCCGGCTGCCGAGATACAGGGTGGACTGTCCTCTCTCGCTCCTCTGGTCCAGAGCGCCGCAGAAGCTGGAGAGAGGGGGTAGGAAGAGAAGGAGGTGGAAAAGGATGGTCATTGAACCCCTCAGCCTCCAGGATGTCCTGGAATAAGCTCGTCACAGGACCGGTCTTCGCGGCGCTCCTCTTCGGTCACACTATGCGAAAATCGTCTAGGGTGCGGGGGCTTGTTACTGCGGGCTGGCAGGAGATTCCTGCCTTTTCTTCGCTTCCCAGCGTAATTTGCTTTACATTTATCCGCGTAATACGCGTGAAATGCTTTTATTTCACTTAACCCTTTGCACTCGAGCGGTAATTTTACGTATATGAAATTGTTAAAAGTGTAACCGGTGTATGAGATCGCAGCACTCAATTTCATACGTTTTAAATGCATTTTGTCGTACAAAATGGAAATACTGTTAATCAGAAAAATTATTTTAGATTTGGAGTCAAAATGACATCCAGCGCCAAGAGTTAAAATATCTACCGTATAAATTCTATAGACAAAGGGAACTTCGAAATTTACCTTAACACTTTTATTAATTTTTAAGGAAACCCCTTTGAAGTCCTCAAAGTCCACGTCGCACATTTATTATCAAAATCTTATTGCTAGTCTTGCAAGCATTACCTGTTCTTTAAAGTACTAAATGAATGTTTTCAAACTTCGCTGCTGTTATAAAATGCGTTAAGAAGAGTCATTTAAATTGCTAAAGTTGTATTTGGTAGCGGAAACTCCTGAGGGCTGCAAACAGGACACAGTAATTCGCTCCTGGTACCCTTCTTTTCCCACCCCATCGCGCCCCGTCCCTCCGTTCGCCAACGACACCTGAGACCACACGATCTCCCTTCTCTCTTTCCTCTTCCCTGTTCTACACGCTCGCTCCCGTTGGCCCGTTTCTTTTTTTTTCCCCTTTGTCGTCCCAACGGACACGCGGAAACCTCGGGATATCGTCTCGATCTCGATTATTCGGGTAATGAGAATTCCGCGGTTATTTCGGGCTCGCCGCGACGCTTCCGCGAGGATCCCTCGTCACGGCTGAGGCTGGTCGTTGAACCTCGCCGCGGCTTCCGGCCGTTCTGAAAACGGGCATCGACGCGTCGGACCAGCCAAATGGCCGAGATTCGAAGGATCCTACGGACATCGAGACGTTCTCTCGACTGACTTCGATCGATTCCGGCCGACGAGACCTTCGAGCAAAGTCTGCAAGTATCGCCGCTCCGAATCGACGGTTTTTATCGCGGTGGCATCGAGACGGATCTCTCTCTCTCTCAATTTTTTTATTCACTCGCGGCTCTGCCAAACGAATAGGTGCTCCGAGAGCCAGGTTTATCGCTCCCCCGGTTCTCCGCGTGTCTTCCGAAGCGCGGCCGCATACCGGCACGGTATCAATACGGTCTGGTTCCCGCGAGCATAACGGATGACCCATAAACGGAGAAATCGGTTTAGACGCGCAGCATCGCTTGCCGGATCGATTCCTCTAATTAATCGATCGCTGAAGACGCATTAGTAACTCGTTGGCATTATGCGATTATGTTTGGCGAATCACGTGCATTTTTGCCTTCCGGCACGTTCCGTGCTACTTGAGTTCTTATTGTCTTTGAAATTGTATTAGGTAATAAAATTGAAGGAAACAGCCCACGCGTCGTGTGAGCTGCAGACCTCGGCACTACCGAGGCCGAAAGCCTCGGCCTATCATCTCTGCTGCACAATCGCAGATCGGTGCAAGGGATAAATAGAAATAGCGAGTACGCGTTCGGCCGCCGGTTTCGGGGGTTGGAAATTATTTTCGATACGGCACAGACGCCTCGCCTCGCCTCGTCTCGCGGCGTTTCATCCTTCGTCGGTCACTGACACCAGACACGGCTTCCAGCCGCGGCAAGAGAGGCGAGTGCACGCGAGCACGCCACAGCTCTATGTACCTATGCGGCTTCGACGACGTCTCGCGTGCAATCGGAATTTCATAGTCCGTTTAGCCGCGTTCCCACCGCAAGGACGTCGCGGACCGCGTCCGTCCCGTGCCACGGTGATTCGCGACCAATATTTCACACCGATGATAAGCTTCTTAACTTACCTGTTAACGTTTAATATTTTTCGTAAACTTATTATCCTTTCGATCATCAAGGTTCCGCGAAGATTCTATAAATTCAAGGAAATTTCCTATCCGCCGTAATTTTTGGATAAATCGAGGAATCAGGTGTGCAGTGCTCGCGAGTACAATAGTCGTAAAATAACCCAGGAAGCCCGGCCCGAAAATTGAACGGCCCAAAGTTGCGTTCAATTGGCTCGTCTACACCGTGTGTATCTCTGCGCAGGTTACTTATTGACCAGGGTCGAGAAAAAGATTGGCTCGCCGGAGAAACCGCTGTCCGATCTGGGCCTGATCTCGTATCGCAGCTATTGGAAGGACGTTCTACTGCAGTACCTCTGCAACTTCGGGGGCAAGGAACTCTCGGTCAAAGGTAACGCGCGCGCTGGTGGACCGGACGCCGGGTCGACGTTACCAGTCGTTCCGTTTACCCCGGGACCAAGATAACGAATGAACGATGTTGCAGATATCAGTAAGGAGATGGCGATCGACTCGTACGACATCGTCAGCACCCTCCAGGCCCTCGGTATGATGAAGTACTGGAAGGGCAAGCACATCATTCTCAAGAAACAGGTAGGCGTCCGTCGCGGCAGATGAAAACGAGCGAGCGAGCGAGCATCGCGACGCACAGTGGTTTGGAAATTCGATTCCGCGATGGAAATATTTTAGTTCGAGACGTTTGTCTCATCTATAAAAACGGAAAACATCTAAAAACATTTCAAGTATCGCGCACCGTTCTTTTTTTACACGGTAGACGCGTTCTAGAGAAAGGAGCCGTTGAAAACGTTTTTGACCGGGCGAAAAAGGACATCGAGCATATACAAAGAAAGATATTGGAGACCCGAATGCGTCTGGGAAATTAGTGTAGACCCAAGTAACGGGTCCTTAACACGCCAACGGAAGTAAGTTTTCCAAGCGCGCTAAGCATCGTAACGAAATCGGGCGAAAAGGAAATCGAATTTACTCCTTCGCGAAACCGCGTTGAATCGAATTCGCGCAGAGAAAGAGAACACCGTGTAAAAGCAGAATGGGACGTCGGTGTTAAACGGAAAGAAATTGAATGTTGGCCGTGGAACGCCGGTTGGACCACTGCGCGACGCGACGCAGCGCCGCGCGCGAGACAGAGAAGGACCGTTGGGAGAACCGTTGAAATGATTTTCAGGACGTGATCGACGACTACAAGGAGAGGGTGAAGAGACGGGGGCCCGTCTACAAAGAGATCGATCCGGAGTGTCTGAAATGGAACCCCTTCCAGCAACCCAAGACGCCCTCCGCCTCGAACTAAGGTTTTGCGACGAGACGAGAGTAAGAACGGCCGGAATGACGTCGACGTCGACGTCTCGGTCCTCCTCCCCCGTCTTGGCCGAGTCTCGACCGAGGGCGGACGATCTGTCTCTCTCTTCTTCTTCTTCTTCTTCTTAGCCGACTCGGTCGCTCCTCCCCTCCGACTTGTTCCGCGCGCGCGAGATCGTCTCTCTCTCGCCCGACGAGAACTGTTCGTCGCTCGCGCGAGCAACGATCCGCGAAGCCAACAAAATTTCGCGAGGATCCATTGATTGTAGAAAATGTAGACCGACGAAACCGTAGGCCAGAGTTGGGCCGGAAAGTATTTCGGACGACGCTCAATGATTATAATTGGTTAGCTATAAACGGGATAAAAAGTGGTTACACGAAAAGTAATCCGACCAATGACGCGTGGTTGCAACCCAACGATCGATGTCGTTGATTTCGAACGACTTGTAATGGCTAACGAGTCATTGTCATTGATTGTGAATCCGAGTCGTGTTCGCCCATCCCATCGCTGTTTCGTCGACGCGAATCGAATGAGAATCGAACGAGAGTGTAACGAGAATCCTGGAGCATGCATGGGCCCCGATTGCCCCGAGGGGCACCGCGTTCGTACGCCTACCGTCACTGTCCGCGTAGTCAAGATAAATGTTCCCCGTTTCTCTCCGGCTTGCCGCTCCGAGGGCAAACAGTGCTCCGCCCACGCCTGCTCTAGATTCGGCCCATCCGAGCGTGTACAGAATCCTTTTAACAAAGTCGCTAAAGCCTCGGTCCTAGAGGAGGCCGATCGCGGCGGCGAAAAATCGCGGCGAAGCTCCTCTCGCGTTTCAAAGAGGGGTGGCGGCGGCGGCGGCGGCGGCGGGTGGGTGTCGGGAGACGTCTCGCGAGCGGCGATTGATCGGCACGTGTCTCGGCGTGGTCGTTGCACGAAACGCGGCAACCGGCAACAGAGTTTATTGATCGGACCCAGGGAGGTGCTCGCTGCAAGCCAGAGAAATTCAACGGAGCAAGAGAGGCGCCTCTCTCCGTCTCTCTGTCCTGGCTTCGCGCCGATTCGTTCGCCGTCCCGTCCGCCGCGCCGTTCGAAATAACTCGAAAACTATCGAGTCAAGGTTGAAACCGGACCACTCGTTTAAAACGCACGCACACGAAGATCGGCCGCCGCCGTTGGGGAACCGTTTTAAAGCGGCGACTGCGCGAAACCGACGCGCAGAGGATTTCGGCGAATGATCGCGGGCGCGTGTCGAACGTAAGCGCGCTGCTTACGCTGTGTTCCCACGTGCGTCCGGCCGAGAACGAGCCACGATCGCGAACGTCTAATTTCGTAAAATTTTCACCAATTTCTCGCCATCCGACGCAAACTCCTTCGATCGACGGGGTCCGAGGCGGAGCCGCGACAAATTAGCTCGCGTGGGAATGCGACTTAAGGAAACGATCGAACGAACGGACGTTACGCGGGGACCGACAGAAGAATTTCCTGTCTCCCGACCGTTCGGAAATGTAATATAGCACCGTCCCCCTACCCTCAATTCCACCGATTGGAATTCTTTTTCATCGTTTTTTAGTACCAAGACTTTCTACGTGTATAGGGTTAAATAAATACATTGAACGTTGATTCGAAGATTCTCTTTATTTCCATCGGATGACAGTCCAATCCTCGATACAACCATCTACTTACTCTCTCTCTCTCTCTCTCTCTCTCTCCCCTCTCGTCCTTACTCATTGCGAACTGCACGAACGAGTAGGCGAAACTTGCCGGCTTATTATAGGTTGAGAACACCTGAGTCGGTAGAAAGCAGAGGACGCCGTCAGCTATGAAATATTTTAGTCCAACAGAAACACATTCCCAGCATTTTTTATATCTTAATTATTTTATTTATTTAATAATATATACCAATGGACGTTCATTGCTTACAAGAACAAGAAAGTGACGAACGACGATGATTCGACTGAACAATATCTAAAGCCAGACACCTAATCCATACGTCTCTACGGCCAGGGCGGTTGAGAACCGTCGCGCAGTTATCATTACGCGAAAACAACTCGAGTTTCTCGCATGTTACATCGACGCGTTCCGAGACTCGTCAGATTATCGACGGCCAACATTCCGCGAGCTCAACGTTACACACGAGTGCGCGGTCGCTAAAAATTCTTCTTAGTTGGTTCTTCGTTTTATTTTTTCACGGGCACAATATCCAAGGGAAAAAGTTCGCTGATACGCGAATCGAAGACAATAATACTCCAGAATATTTTAGAAATTTTCAAAAGCATTCAAGGAGGAATCGGCGTGTAACAGCGATCGACGAAAGCTCCGAGATCGATTCGAAGCATCTTATCACTAGTTAATTAAATCTAGAGTCCCTTACCAGCTAATTCGACGGACGCGCGCGCGCGTCCGATAGGGTTCGGCGAGAGAGCTCTCATCGGGCGTTCCGCAGGTAGACGATTTAATTTCGCACCTTCGACCGACCGTCTATTTAAAGCAAATCGATTCGCCGGTGCCCGATTAATTAAACACAGGCTTATGTAAGTTTAATGTTCGAACGGCTCCAAGGAATTTCCCCAGAGCCCTCCGTTGCCGGTCGAGGCCACGCCGAGAGAAACCGAACGAAACGAAACGAAACGAAACGAGACCAGGTCGAGAACGCGACAACCGGTTCGGCGAACGCACACGTACACTCGGTCTCCGGTTTCATTTCGAACGCAAACGATGATTTCAAAATTCGTGCCCCGAGACGGAGGACCAGAGCCCATATGCCGCCGGATCATTTCAAACGGCTGTACAATTTAAGTTCGTCAGCCGCGCTCGGACACTGGGCGGCGTCGTCGCGCATACAGTTCGAGACCTGTCCGGCTCGTTGATACAGTTCTTTCTTCTCTACACGCTCCATTGATTCGTAATACCCCTATTTAAGTTCTTTTATCATCCGTTCTGGAGCATTGCGCTCCCGTTGCCCCCTCTCTCTCTCTCTCTCTCTCTCTCTCTCCGACTCGATTTGCTTTGTCAAACCACGTTTGGTCAGCCAACGACGATGGTCCCCCGCGTGCAACTATTTTCACAATCCGAATGGAGTTAGCCGAGCTGCGAACGGGGGCTCGATTCGACGAGTCGTCGCAAATCGAACTCGCGCCGTTTACGGGGCACGTGGCTCACTTCTTTCGGCAATCCGCGCGCGATCATTCTCGAGCTGCGAACGCTGCGACGGAATAACTCAGGGACCGCAAACGGACGGAACTACGGTCCAGTGGAATCTCGCAAACGGGCGAATAATTACGTTACACGGCGATCTCCGTTGCTTCCCTTTCCCTTTCCCTTTCGACTGGCACCGACACGCGACCCCACCGTAGCGCTATTATCCCATTTGTTCGCGACATTGCGACGGTTCATCTCTCTTACTTTCTTTCTCTCTCGCTCGCTCGCTCGCTCTCTTCCTCACTCTCCGTCGGGTCATTAGGAAGAGCAACGTTACAGCTGGAGCCGACAGCGCATCGGCATCATCGCGTTATCATCGACGTCGGGGCGCATCGACTGACAACGGGGCGCCAGTGTAATTTTGTTCGTCGATTAGCACTCGGACACGACAGACCTTTCTCACAAAAATATAACCGGCTACAGGCTGCGAATCGTTCATAGCTTTACTTATTATTAATTTTTATCGATAAATCGTTCGTAGTTTTACTTATTATTAATCTTCGTCGACAGATTCGTTATCGTCGGAAAGGGTATTAATATCTCTCTAAAGATTCGCTTTGATAAATCCTTCTCATTGTACATTTTAAAGGAATTCCTTCGCAATTCTGAACACTGCCGTTGTACATATATACTTGTTATCAAAATCTTGTTGCCAGTTTAGAAACTATAAGATATTTCTTAAAAAGTGAACTCATTCCTCCCCCATTCTAAGGGTGCAACAAAGAAAGCTCGACAGTGCAGACGACGTGACAAGTTAAAATAAATTGTTACTTCAAAGCAATTTTACCAAGTCGAAAACAACGTGACCGATAATATCGATTTCTTTTAAGAAAACGTTATCAAAAACAATATTGTGTAACCTAACGACGGACTAATCGATTTTTCAATGGACAAATAACACCACTAACCAACCCTTTGGTCATCTCGTGGATCGATCGAGACGGCTCAAAGGACACGGAGAGAGAAGAAGGGTAGAGAGGACTGGCCAAGGCGAGGAACATGTCTCCCGTAGAGGATCTACGTTTTTTGGTCGCGACGCGTTAAGGCAGCAGGGCACAGTCATATGAATTGCGCTCCAACAGGTGCCGGGTATCGAGATCACCAGAGCACCTGATGAAGTACAATTAACATGCAGCCTCCACAGTTGTTCCCAACCATCGTGACCCTCCGTCCTCTCTCTGTTTCGATATCGGCGTATCGGTATCCATTTGCGATCTCCCTTTCTCTCTCTCTCTCTCTCTCTATATATATATATATATATATATATATATGCATATGTATATATATACATATATATATATATTATTATATTTCTCCTCTCGCTCGAATCAGCGGATTGGGAACAGGAACTTGCACTCGTGCCGGAGAAAAACGATGTACCGGTTTCGCCGCAGTGCGCGCTACTTCAGGTACCTGACTGACTCGAAACTGGCACAGCCTGAAGTACCCGAGTAACGCGTGTCGCAAACGACACATGGTCACGTTGTTGCTCCCTGATCGATCCCCGACGACCCAGCTCCCCAGTCATCCATCGATCCGAACACCTGACGATCCCATCGCCTCCGCTCCGGACTGCTGCCTGCTCGGGTCTCGACGTCGATCTTAAAACTTTACGAACGTCAGCCTCCTCTTCGTCGTTCGTCGTTCGTCGCCGAGCCTTCGTGGAGCTCGATCGTGACCTTAACACAACCTTGATAAAACCTGATACAATCTTGACAAAACCTTGACAGAACCTTGACACAACGTCGGCGATTTCGCATACTCGTTTGAACCGCAATCGACAGGTGCGACGCGTCGCGAACATTTCACCGCGACTACGTTCTTATTAGTTAACTCTAGCCGGACGTACGTCGCGTGTCACTTGACATTATTATACGTGGGGCCTATACATGCGCCGTCCGATAAGGGTAGATAAGGGTAGAAATATTTGAAACATCGACGGACCTTTTTCTCCATCTCCCAAGCGAATAGTTTTTGTAGCTTCTTCTCTCTCGAGTTTTCCTTGCATTTCTAGTTCCAAGTGTTTCCTTTTTCATTACTAGACCGCGGATTTTCTGCGTTTATATGAAAAATGTGTAGACGATATCTAGGCAATTAAATTATACCGAGTCAATTAAAGCGATTGAATTTGGAAGATCCACAGCCCAATTAACCACATTCTCTCGTTTTAACAAACTGTTCGTCTCGTCGTCAAGTACAGTTATCAGTTACTCTGGTCGTATACAGTTCTCACAGTTCCGAATGCAATTGGTCTCGACTTGTTTTCGCCTTGAACTTTGCACGATGCCGATTACAGACAAACATCACGAACGAAAAGCTTCCTACAATTATCGCGAAATCGAATTCAAAACCATTTTGTGGCTACAATGTACGGACGATTAGGAATATGTTAACGAGGGCGAATGAGCTAAGCTGGGGCGATTTAACGAAGCGTGGACGAATTAGCTAAGCGGGAAGGTATATGTACATATTCCGAAGGAGAAGCCAGAAGCGAGCGGAAGAGAGGCGAATTCGACGAAATATTGTCGGATTCTCGTTGACGAAACGAGCGCGGAGGCGCGAACCGAGGTCGCGGCAATCAGCGCGCGGCGGTCGGCGCATCGTTGACATTGAAACTTCTGCCACTCTCGGTTGCCGGAGGTAAAGGAAAGTCTCCGGCCGTCCCCCCTTCTCTCTCTCTCTCTCTCTCTCTCTTTTTCTCTCACCGGTCTCGTCGTCCCACTGCCTTCTCTTTGGCCGTTGTTCGTCAACGAGCGACGATAATAGGCCGGGAACCGACGAAGGGAACGACGGTCGAGGGTTGCGGGGGCGAGGACCGAGATCCCGATGAATCAAAGCGAACCAGCCAGACAGACGAGCAGGGGAGGGGAGGAGTTAGGGGGCGAGAATAAGAGAGGCGAGAGAAGATAGAGAAGAACCGCTTGGTCCGAGATAAGGGGAAAGGATCGAATGGATCGTCGATGGAGGGGATAAAAGTAGCAACGAGGCTGGTGGGAGACAAGGTTGCGAAGAAACGTGGCGACGGCTAAGACCCAAGAGAGACGGCTTCCAAGCTGGCGACAAGAACTTCGCCCGGCTTTTCATCGCCACTTTCCCCTAGACTCTGTTCTCTATTAGGAATCGGCTCGCGAATGTCGGAACGTGCGATTCGCTTTACGAGCTCGCGTCGTCGTCGTGAGTCGCGGCCGGAATAACGACGCGACGACGTGCCAGTTTTGTCGATCGAAGGACAGGCGAAATCGAAGGATCCGAGAACAAAGATTATCTCATGGTAGATCGCACGCGTCCCATTTGTTGGTAGATGAGAGGAATAAAAATGTCTCAA